>NC_060189.1:36443059-36448059 GCF_021184085.1 Oncorhynchus gorbuscha
CTCTCGCTGTCTCAACGTCGCACAATTTCCAAATAACTACATTTTGTGTTTTAGGTTTAACATAATATTTAATTGAACATTTGACCTCGTCTTGGAGGACCTCGGGAACATTTATAAAATGATATATCTAAGTTCTACCAACAACATTCTCCGAAGGCAAATTTGTAGCTCGTTAAAGCAGATTGTAACACATCGCCCTTGTGCTTCTCTGCAGATTCAATGGCAACTCACATTCGAGGGCTGTATTGTAGGCAATATAGACACATCCGAGAATTGTAGGACATTTGATAAGCATTTAATCATAACAAACTCAACCATACACTTGACAATCTGCACAACATTTAATCTTAACAAACAATTGGTTTAAACTTCATATGTTGAACATGTAGGGTATTTTATCCTCTGCACCCCCAGGGAAGCTCTTCTCTGTCTTCTTCTTTTTCTGCATGTAGCCATGGCAGTATGGGCAGTCAGGAATTCCATGCTTCCCTTTTCAACCTTCTTTATACATGACTAACCCAGGGAGAAACGGGTAACCTAGGTTATTCACCACCACTTCACCCATCCTCTTTATATGTTGTGTACTTCTGGGCCCATATTTACAAGGTGTCTGATCTAGGTGCTGATCTAGGTGCTGATCTGGGTGCTGATCTAGGATTTGCTTTTCAGATCATGAACAATTGACCGAGAAGGCTAAAAAGGAATCATGGCATTCCTGAATGACCATACTGCTTTGGCAAGTTACAGAAAAAATAACCTGTGTGAGAAAAATGATAAAGACCTGTTTTGGGACCAAACATTGCAGGTTCCAACCCCATATGTGCAGATTGTCAACATATGAAATATGGTAGCGTTTGTAAAATAAAAAAAAATAAAAAATGCTGTCCAGGTGGCATATGAATGAAGTCATATTTAGATGGTCAACATATGATGTGCAGAACATATGGTTGTGATTGCGTGCTGGGAGTGTTGTGGTACTTTTAGGGAAAACTTAAATGTAACATTTTTTAAATGTTCCGAGGACCTCCACGACAAGATAAAAATACATATGGCGTGAACATCAATATAATTTGATGTTAAACCCTAAAGCAACCCTAAAGCTTGGGGATTCGATCCAGCAACCTTTCGGATACTGGCTCCACGCTCTAACCACTAGGCTACCTGCTGCCCCATGGGAATGTTAAGGGAATGTTCTGTGATGGAAGTGGATATCAAAATAGACAGACAACTCCCATAACTTAATTAAATGTTCTGGGAACCTTTAAAGAACTCAAATCAGGTGTTCTGTCAACATTCTTGCAACATCAAAGGAACGTTTCATGCATCCGGATACAAACATGATAGGCAGGCAGTTTTAGTGTTTTAGGAACCTATCTCTTGTCATATGCCCACAATGTTCCCACAAGGCTTGAAGATAATGATTTAACCAGTCTCGTCCCCTCCATCTACACGGATTGAAGTGGAGTTAACAGGTGACACCAATAAGGGATCGTAGCGTTCACCTGAATTCACCTAGTCAGTCCATGTCATGGAAACAGCAGGTGTTCCTAATGCTTTGTACACTTAGTACTTCCAGCATTTTTTTGTAACTGGCACCGGGCTTCATTCCGACGAGTCTTGTGAGGCTTGTTGGACCATAGTCGTGTGTAGCCCAGACTGCTCAGATGCTACAGACAGAAGCTGGCAGATCGGTGGTACCCGACTTCAGATAAGTCCCGTGATGCTGGTGGGGGTCGTAGGGCAAAACAGAGAACACCATCTTTCCATAGAGGGGCTGTTATGACTTTTGTAGGCCAAACTGTTCAGACTCCACAGACGTCTTCGCGAGCGGACCGATTTTTGGAACGTCTCACTGTCTGACAAACACCGCTGTAGCTCGGCCACCTTCCACCGCTGATGCAGAAGGCCGAGGCAGAGGTGGATTGAGATGCAGCCCATGCCAAAAAATAAATAAAAAAGAAGAGATGTCTAACTAAAGAACGGACGAAATGTGTTTTAGGAACGTTCTTTGCACCTTAAAATAAACACTGTAGAATCACTCGCACAACTGGACAGTTTTGGTGTTTTGGGAACATGTCACCTCGTAAGCATGGCAGACTGTAGACATGGCATTAAAAACGCATTTCAAGGATAGAAGCAACAGAACCCCTACAGAGGTAGTTCTAACCTTACTGGGCAAAGTGTTAAGAGTAGCAGAGCCATCTATTTTATAGTTGCTGGGAAAACATTACTGGCACATTGTGTCATGACATTACCTGGAAACCTAATGAGAACTTTTGAGGAATGTTCTGTGGTGGTTGTTACAGATGTTCTCTACAACATTTTAGTGTTTAATGTCATTATTTGAATGTTTTGGGGATGTTATCTTCCTAATGTCAGATAAAAACATAACTAGAACCTACTGGAAATCTTAGTTAATGTTCTGGGAACATTCCCGGTATGCTGGGTGGTCTCCTGCTCTCTCTCTCTCTCTCTCTCTCTCTCTCTCTCTCTCTCTCTCTCTCTCTCTCTCTCTCTCTCTCTCTCTTGCTCTCTCTCTCTCTCTCTCTCTCTCTCTCTCTCTCTTGCTGTCTCCCTCTCTCTCTTGCGCTCTCTCTCTCTCTTGCTGTCTCTCTTTCTCTCTCTCTTGCTGTCTCTCTCTCTTTCTCTCTCTCTCTCTTGCGCTCTCTCTCTCTCTCTCTCTCTCTTGCGCACTCTCTCTCTCTTTCTCTCTCTCTCTCTCTCTTTCTCTCTCTCTCTCTCTTTCTCTCTCTTTCTCTCTCTCTTGTGCTCTCTCTCTTTCTTGCTGTCTCTCTCTCTCTCTCTCGCTGTCTCTCTCTCTCGCTGTCTCTCTCTCTCTCTTTCTTGCTGTCTCTCTCTCGCTCTCTTGCGCTCTCTCTATTGCTGTATCTCTCTCTCTCTTGCTGCTCTCTCTCTCTCTCTCTTGCTGTATCTCTCTCTCTCTAGCTCTCTCACTCTCTCTCTTGCTGTATCTCTCTCTCTCTCTCCCTCTCTCTCTCTCTCTCTCTCTCTCTCTCTCTCTCTCTCTCTCTCTCTCTCTCTCTCTCTCTCTCTCTCTCTCTCTCTCTCTCTCTCTTGCTGTCTCTCTCTCTCCCTCTCCTCTGCTGTGTGGCTACATGACCATCTGGCCAGGCGAAATATGAGTTTAATAAAGGGGGAATTTTCCCCTGCATAATTTACTGGTAATGGCTGGACATTTATGCTACAGTCGTACATTAATGTGCTTTAAATGCACGCTAAGTCTTAGGCTTGGGAATCTGTGTGCTTTTGTAATGTGCAGTGACATGACCTGCTCCACAGGGAACGAACAAATCCTTGATTACTCTTCTCCCCATCTCTCTGTCTCTCTCTCTCTCTCTCTCTCTCTCTCTCTCTCTCTCTCTCTCTCTCTCTCTCTCTCTCTCTCTCTCTCTCTCTCTCTCTCTCTCTCACACACTTTTCTCTCTCTCCTCTCCTCCTCCTCCTTACCTAACCATTCTAATTTGGTCTTTTATTCTGACTTCTTTCTCTCTCTTGCTCTCTCTCTCTCTCTTTATATTTCTCTTCTCTCTCTCTCCCTCTCTTGCTCCCACTCTCTTCCCCTCTCTCTCCTCTCCTCCTCCTCACCTAATAATACTTATCTGGTCTTTTATTCCTTTCGTATTGAAGCAGGTTCTTTCCCCGGTGGTCTGAGGGTCTGTGCTGTGCTGGGCTGTGAGTGTGAGCTGTAGAGTAATCAGGTGAAGCAGTGTTAAGATAAGTGTGACTGTCTGTATAATGAGAACAGCACTGTGCTGCTGCCGGGGGTAGCTGGGTATACAGTACCTCTCTGTGTGTTCCACACGGCACCCTATTCCCTATATACTGCACTACATTATATGGGCCCTGGTCAAAAGTAGTGCACTATCTAGGGAATAAGGTGACATTTGGGAAGCAGACTTTGTGTCTGTGGCTGGCCTGAATACAATGAAACCATGACTCATGTAGGCTAATGTAATGAGTATGTGTTATTCTAGGTTTCGATAAAACCCCGGGCCACAGATAACAGATGATGTTAGCTAGGCAGTAGCAGACAGTGACGCTCCTCAATAGGATATTAGGGTTAGGGACCTTACGTTGTTGTAACATTAGCGCTCAAAAACATTTTTAAGCAGACTAATCCATCCCCTTGTTGATGAGGTCATGAGGTGACACAAGGAAGGAAAGGAGACAAGGAGACAAGGAGAGGACTAGATCCATAAATCATAGTTGCCTTGCCTAATAGTTCCGCACAAGGCCTCAAAAATCTGCTCTCACCTTCCCAACGCAACCCCACCTAACTGGCACATTGATAAAATACCCTACATTCACCCCCACCCTCCACCCTCCTCCATCCATCCTCCTCACTCATCTCACATCCCCTTTTATTGGAATTTATTAAGGTTTTTTATCACTATTCAATAAAAACAGGGTAATATCTCCCCCCTATTTTGCCACCCCATTTATGGAGGAGAATTGGCGCAATTTCCGATCTCTCCACTTTTATTTCCTGACAATCACATTAGCATGTCATTATCCAGGGACGGCTTGTAGCGAGAATTTTATCCCGGTGTTCCACACAGAATTCCGAGGACCTTTCAATTTGGAGTCGTGGCGTTTGGGACTGGAAGAGACAAAGGCCACCAGCTGCACCCACTTGTCTCTCTCTCTGTCCCTGTCTCTGTTTCTGTCTCCCCTCTCTCTCTCTCTCTCTCTCTCTCTCTCTCTCTCTCTCTCTTTCTCTCTCTCTGCTTTCCGACAACGTTCCGGCACGCTCTCTCCCACAGAACACAGCGGGCTGCATTAAAGGAGCAGGATAGCGGGGATCATTGCATCTGATTAGGGGTTCTTTGGAAAGCGATTGCAGTCATTCATAGCATCGTTTACCATCATGCCCCTTTCGCCTACAACCACTCTCCACTTTGTCTGTTTCTGTGCTTCTAATGGTGGAGAAGTCGAACATGTACATAATTGAGGTTATTCAATAATTCAATAATTCTGTT
>NC_060189.1:36450559-36583059 GCF_021184085.1 Oncorhynchus gorbuscha
GTTTAGGAAGCACTGGTCTGTCCCATCCTTATGTAATTCTAACTCTTATCACCCTCTGTTGTAATGTGACAAATGGTTGCCAAACACCATGTCAGCTTTCGGACCAAACATATCCAATCAATATGCAATAATTAAACACGGGTTTATTTGACAACCGAACAGACCACCTAAACAGGTTGAGCAACATGTCATTTTTTATTTCATGAATGTTTTCTAATACATGTGTTCCATTTGTTCGCGTTACTTCATATCGGTATTATACAAAGTTGGAAAACGCAAAAAAATGTAAATCTGACATTCCATGATGGAAATATCCATTTATGATTCAGTTATGAAAAGGAAGGTATTATGCTAACTGCTTCTTCTGTGACTGTAGTAAGCCATCCATGATCTGTAAGCTAGCTAGTGTCAAGGTCTCGCCTCTCTCTGGATTTAGTCTAAAGTTTACAGAGCTGCAGGCATCACGGTCTCTAAGTCACTCAAACTAATCCCTTCTTCCTCCCCTCCTTCTTTCACTCCCCTCCCTTCAGCACAGTTCATTCCCATCACTCCCTTTCCTTTTCTCTTTTTCTCTCTGTCTCCCCCAACGTTTTGACAGGGCTTCACCTCCATTTTGTCTGTTTCTGGACTAATTGAAGCTGTTTGACGGTGACGGCACCTAACGATGTTCAGTCAGGGCCAATATTTCCCCATGCAGCCCAACCTCAGAGCAGCAGCCTCAGAGCTGCCTGGTGCCTGATGGTAGGAGACAGGGGAAGAGGCTCAGCCCCACCTCAACATTTACAGCCCTAATTGTTATTAATGCTGCTGATCACAACCCACCGTGGCGGATGTGTGTGTGTGTGTGTGTGTGTGTGTGTGTGTGTGTGTGTGTGTGTGTGTGTGTGTGTGTGTGTGTGTGTGTGTGTGTGTGTGTGTGTGTGTGTGTGTGTGTGTGTGTGTGTGTGCGTGTGCGTGTGCGTGTGTGCATGTGCGTGTGCGTGTGTGAGCCAGAGAGAGATGAGCATGCCAACGCTGGAGTCTCCTCGTTGTGTTTTTCCTCTTTTCTGTGAAGCAGACAATTGAGGGGGAAAAATCACAGACGAAGGATAGAAGGAGGGAGAAGGGAGGAGGAAAGAAAGCTGTTGTGCGTCATGCACTCCACAGAGGTATTAGCCAGCCAGGCTGATTCACCATCCCTAGGAAGCCAAGGTCTTAATTTGGAAATCTAGGACTGCTATGTGGAGAATGCTAATTTGTAATTAGGAAGATTAACCAAATCTGGGGAATAGAAAAGATTATTGACTTATAAAATAACATCAACAATGCGGGCCCTGGTTAAATAATCATCGCCGAAAATCGCGTTGGAAATCACAGATTGGCTGGGATGGGTAGGGAGGCTGTGTGCCAGTACGGGAGAAGAGGGTTAGGTGGATCCAATACAGGGGTAGTCAGAGAAAACCCCAAACAACGACAGCAACACTTAGAGAAACACATGTGACTGAGCACACACTCCTCATGAATCTCTATGTTCAACACTTCACTTATGGATCTACCGAAGCCTTGCTCTTAACGGCCACATTGGTGCCTAAATGGGGATTAGGTCTACTTATAATTATCTAACAAAATTGTCTTAATCAATTACTCGCTCATGGATCATATGAATCCATGTGTATTTGTTGTAGCTGACCATTCTTCAAAGCAGTTGGTGATATTCATGGCAAAACTTGATACACTTTTCTATTCAATTAGGAGGCCAATGGGATAATATTAGCGTTACAAAAATGATGTTCAAGTCAACACATCGCAGCCAATGGGAAAAGTTGAGCATCAAACAATTGACGCTTACAGTGCATTTGGAATGTATTCAGACCCCTTTACTTTTTCCATATTTTGTTACTTTACAGCCTTACTCTAAAATGGATTGATTTGTTCCCCCCCCCCCATCTATCTTCACACAACACCCAACAATGACCAAGCAAATTTATTAAAAAACATGGAAATATCACATTTACATAAGTATTCAGTCCATTTAGTCATAACTTTGTTGAAGCACCTTTGGCAGCGATTACAGCCTTGAGTCTTCTTTGGTACGGCTTGGCACACCTATACATTTACATGACATTTAAGTCATTTAGCAGACGCTCTTATCCAGAGCGACTTACAAATTGGTGCATTCACCTTATGACATCCAGTGGGACAGTCACTTAACAATAGTGCATCTAAAACTTAGGGGGGGTGGGGTGAGAGGGATTACTTATCCTATCCTAGGTATTCCTTAAAGAGGTGGGGTTTCAGGTGTCTCCGGAAGGTGGTGATTGACTCCGCTGTCCTGGCGTCGTGAGGGAGTTTGTTCCACCATTGGGGGGCCAGGGCAGCGAACAGTTTTGACTGGGCTGAGCGGGAGCTGTACTTCCTCAGTGGTAGGGAGGCGAGCAGGCCAGAGGTGGATGAACGCAGTGCCCTTGTTTGGGTGTAGGGCCTGATCAGAGCCTGGAGGTACTGAGGTGCCGTTCCCCTCACAGCTCCGTAGGCAAGCACCATGGTCTTGTAGCGGATGCGAGCTTCAACTGGAAGCCAGTGGAGAGAACGGAGGAGCGGGGTGACGTGAGAGAACTTGGGAAGGTTGAACACCAGACGGGCTGCGGCGTTCTGGATGAGTTGAAGGGGTTTAATGGCACAGGCAGGGAGCCCAGCCAACAGCGAGTTGCAGTAATCCAGACGGGAGATGACAAGTGCCTGGATTAGGACCTGCGCCGCTTCCTGTGTGAGGCAGGGTCGTACTCTGCGGATGTTGTAGAGCATGAACCTACAGGAACGGGCCACCGCCTTGATGTTGGTTGAGAACGACAGGGTGTTGTCCAGGATCACGCCAAGGTTCTTGGCGCTCTGGGAGGAGGACACAATGGAGTTGTCAACCGTGATGGCGAGATCATGGAACGGGCAGTCCTTCCCCGGGAGGAAGAGCAGCTCCGTCTTGCCGAGGTTCAGCTTGAGGTGGTGATCCGTCATCCACACTGATATGTCTGCCAGACATGCAGAGATGCGATTCGCCACCTGGTCATCAGAAGGGGGAAAGGAGAAGATTAATTGTGTGTCGTCTGCATAGCAATGATAAGAGAGACCATGTGAGGTTATGACAGAGCCAAGTGACTTGGTGTATAGCGAGAATAGGAGAGGGCCAAGAACAGAGCCCTGGGGGACACCAGTGGTGAGAGCGCGTGGTGAGGAGACAGATTCTCGCCACGCCACCTGGTAGGAGCGACCTGTCAGGTAGGACGCAATCCAAGCGTGGGCCGCGCCGGAGATGCCCAACTCGGAGAGGGTGGAGAGGAGGATCTGATGGTTCACAGTATCGAAGGCAGCCGATAGATCTAGAAGGATGAGAGCAGAGGAGAGAGAGTTAGCTTTAGCAGTGCGGAGCGCCTCCGTGATACAGAGGAGAGCAGTCTCAGTTGAATGACTAGTCTTGAAACCTGACTGATTTGGATCAAGAAGGTCATTCAGAGAGAGATAGCGGGAGAGCTGGCCAAGGACGGCACGTTCAAGAGTTTTGGAGAGAAAAGAAAGAAGGGATACTGGTCTGTAATTGTTGACATCGGAGGGATCGAGTGTAGGTTTTTTCAGAAGGGGTGCAACTCTCGCTCTCTTGAAGACGGAAGGGACGTAGCCAGCGGTCAGGGATGAGTTGATGAGCGAGGTGAGGTAAGGGAGAAGGTCTCCGGAAATGGTCTGGAGAAGAGAGGAGGGGATAGGGTCAAGCGGGCAGGTTGTTGGGCGGCCGGCCGTCACAAGACGCAAGATTTCATCTGGAGAGAGAGGGGAGAAAGAGGTCAGAGCACAGGGTAGGGCAGTGTGAGCAGAACCAGCGGTGTCGTTTGACTTAGCAAACGAGGATCGGATGTCGTCGACCTTCTTTTCAAAATGGTTGACGAAGTCATCTGCAGAGAGGGAGGAGGGGGGGGAGGGGCGGAGGATTCAGGAGGGAGGAGTAGGTGGCAAAGAGCTTCCTAGGGTTAGAGGCAGATGCTTGGAATTTAGTGTGGTAGAAAGTGGCTTTAGCAGCAGAGACAGAGGAGGAAAATGTAGAGAGGAGGGAGTGAAAGGATGCCAGGTCCGCAGGGAGGCGAGTTTTCCTCCATTTCCGCTCGGCTGCCCGGAGCCCTGTTCTGTGAGCTCGCAATGAGTCATCGAGCCACGGAGCGGGAGGGGAGGACCGAGCCGGCCTGGAGGATAGGGGACATAGAGAGTCAAGGGATGCAGAGAGGGAGGAGAGGAGGGTTGAGGAGGCAGAATCAGGAGATAGGTGGGAGAAGGTTTGAGCGGAGGGAAGAGATGATAGGATGGAAGAGGAGAGAGTAGCGGGGGAGAGAGAGCGAAGGTTGGGACGGCGCGATACCATCCGAGTAGGGGCAGTGTGGGAGGTGTTGGATGAGAGCGAGAGGGAAAAGGATACAAGGCAGTGGTCGGAGACTTGGAGGGGAGTTGCAATGAGGTTAGTGGAAGAACAGCATCTAGTAAAGATGAGGTCGAGCGTATTGCCTGCCTTGTGAGTAGGGGGGAAGGTGAGAGGGTGAGGTCAAAAGAGGAGAGGAGTGGAAAGAAGGAGGCAGAGAGGAAAGAGTCAAAGGTAGACGTGGGGAGGTTAAAGTCGCCCAGAACTGTGAGAGGTGAGCCGTCCTCAGGAAAGGAGCTTATCAAGGCATCAAGCTCATTGATGAACTCTCCGAGGGAACCTGGAGGGCGATAAATGATAAGGATGTTAAGCTTGAAAGGGCTAGTAACTGTGACAGCATGGAATTCAAAGGAGGCGATAGACAGATGGGTAAGGGGAGAAAGAGAGAATGACCACTTGGGAGAGATGAGGATCCCGGTGCCACCACCCCGCTGACCAGACGCTCTCGGGGTGTGCGAGAACACGTGGGCGGACGAAGAGAGAGCAGTAGGAGTAGCAGTGTTGTCTGTGGTGATCCATGTTTCCGTCAGTGCCAAGAAGTCGAGGGACTGGAGGGAGGCATAGGCTGAGATGAACTCTGCCTTGTTGACCGCAGATTGGCAGTTCCAGAGGCTACCGGAGACCTGGAACTCCACGTGGGTCGTGCGCGCTGGGACCACCAGAGTAGGGTGGCCGCGGTGAGGTGTATGGTCTGTGCAGAGAGGAGAGAACAGGGATAAACAGACACATAGTTGACAGGCTACAGAAGAGCTACGCTAATGCAAAGGAGATTGGAATGACAAGTGGACTACACGTCTCGAATGTTCAGAAAGTTAAGCTACGTAGCAAGAATCTTATTGACTAAAATGATTAAAATGATACAGTACTGCTGAAGTAGGCCAGCTGGCAGTGGGTGGGTTGTTGACACTACACTAATCAAGTCGTTCCGTTGAGTGTAATAGTTTCTGCAGTGTTGCTATTCGGGGCTAGCAGGCTAGCTAGCAGTGTTGTTTACGTTACGTTGCGTTAAAAGAACGACAATAGATGGCTAGCGAACCTAGAAAATCGCTCTAGACTACACAATTATCTTTGATACAAAGACGGCTATGTAGCTAGCTAAGTAGCTAGCTACGATCAAACAAATCAAACCGTTGTACTGTAATGAAATGAAGTGAAAATGTGATACTACCTGTGAATGCGACCGGGTAGTTGAGTTCTATACAGAAGACGTTGGCTAGCGTTGGCTAGCTAGCAGAGTCTCCTACTTTAAGGACGACAAATAGCTGGCTAGCTAACCTCGGTAAATTAAGATAATCACTCTAAGACTACACACTCTAAACCTAAACAACACAATTATCTTGGATACGATGATACGAAGACAGCAAAGACAGCTATGTAGCTAGCTAACACTAAACTAATCAAGTCGTTCAGTTGAGTGTAGTAGTTTCTCCAGTGCAGCTAATCAGTGGACGTTAGCTAGCTGGCTAGTGAAGACTACGTTAGGACGGCGAAATACGATAATTACGCAATTATCTTTGATACAAAGACGGCTATGTAGCTAGCTGAGAAGAAATTGCTAAGATAAGACAAATCAAACAGTTGTGATATAATGAAATATAATGAAAAAGTTATACTACCCGCGGGAGCGAAGTGCAGATGCGACCACTCGCTCCAACCGGAACCGTCTTTCTCTCACTCCCTCTCTCTCCTATCTCTCTCTCATTCTCCCTCCTTTCTCTCACTCCCTCTCTCTCTCATATCTCTCTCTCATTCTCCCTCCTTTCTCACTCCCTCTCTCTCTCCTATCTCTCTCTCATTCTCCCTCCTTTCTCACTCCCTCTCTCTCTCATATCTCTCTCTCATTCTCCCTCCTTTCTCACTCCCTCTCTCTCCCATCTCTCTCTCATTCTCCCTCCTTTCTCACTCCCTCTCTCTCTTCTATCTCTCTCTCATTCTCCCTTCTTTCTCCCTCCTCTCTCTCCCCTCCCCTCCCTGTGCTCTTCCCCCTCCCTCCTTCACCCCCTCTCTCCCCTCGCTCCCTCTCTTCTATCTCTCTCTCATTCTCCCTCCTTTCTCCCTCCTCTCTACCCCCTCCCCTCCCTGGGCTCTTCCCCCCTCCCTCCTTCACCCCCTCTCTCCCCTCGCTCCCTCTCTCTCACTCAATGTCAATGTCAATGTAAGTTTTTTTTGTTGCCATTTGAAACATATGTTTACATTGCCAAAGCAAGTGAAATAGGTTATAATCAAAAGTGAAATAAACAATAAAAAATGAACAGTAAACATTACACTTCCAAAAGTTCCAAAAAACTAAAGACATTTCAAATGGCATATTATGTATATATACAGTGTTGTAATGATGCGCAAATAGTGACAGTACAACCCTCCCCCCTTTGTGCTATCCTTTCTGTAAATTCAATTCAATTCACTCTCTCACTTCTCTCTCCCTTCTTCCCCCCATTCTCTCCCCTTCCTTCTTTCCCCTCTCCCCCTCCCTCTCTCTCTCTCTCTCTCTCTCTCTCTCTCTCTCTCTCTCTCTCTCTCTCTCTCTCTCTCTCTCTCTCTCTCTCTCTCTCTCTCTCTCTCTCCCCCACCTCTTTCTCCTCTCTCCCACCTCCACAGACAGGATATTGATGCATCGATATGCATCAAGGGTATTGACTCATAAGTCAATACATTGCATTCAAGGCCAAAAAAAGTTGTTGATAAAATTGCACTGGGTAAACTGGTGAAATACAGACATACAAACAGACCGAGAGACAGACAGAGAAACAGACATGCAGGAAGAAACGCAAGCAGGCAGGCACCTACAAACTCTAATCCTAGCTTCACGTCCCTGCTCAAACCTTACTCTAACCTCAACCCTAAATCTAAACCAAACCCTAGCATCATGTCCACATCCCGACGTAAACCTCAACCCTTAGGGTTAAGCTGGAAGTGGATGTGAAGCTCGGGTTAGGTTTGAGGCTAGGTTTAAGGGTTGAGCAAGGTTGTGGATATTTCTCTGGGCTAGGGTTAGGGTTAAGGTTGAGCCGGGAGTGGATATGAAGCTAGGGTTAGTGTTGAGGCGAGGTTTATGGTTGAGCAAAGATGTGGACATTAAACTAGAGTTGGGGTTTTGGACTCAACCCTTCAAATAATCCTAACCATAATCCAATTGATTAATTAAAGAAGAACATGAGCCCCCTGTGAAATGACCTTACACTCCCAAGCACTCCTCCAGGTTCTTCTTCTCGTCCTTCTCGGTCTCAGAGGTGCGCAGAGCCCTGGAATCCCCTGGCCTTGATGATCTAGACCTCCGTCTACTACAATTAGCTGCAGACATCATTGCTCCCCCTTTAACATGCGTCTTAATGTCTCAACCTAGAATGTAATGAAATCCCCAGGTTGTGGAAATCAGCATTTGTCCTTCCTCTTTCGCAAGGAGGTGATCCCACTCTACTGAATAACTGTATTCTGGCAAAGGTATTGAAGTCCTTAGTCAAGTCCTTAAGCAGCTTAAGGCCTACCTCCAGGAAAACAATATTTTGATGGATGCAATCAGGTTTCAGGTCTGGCCACAGCACTGTCACAGCAACTTTGAAGGTGTTTAATGATATTCACCGTGGCCTGGATAGGAAGCGGCATTGTGTATCTGTATTCATAGGATTGTATAAAAGGCGTTTGACACTGTGGACCATACTGTCTTGGTGCAGAGATTGAAGTGTGTTGGGATTACTGACCATGCTCTAGAGTGGTTTGTGAACAACCTGTCAAATCGAAGCCAGTGTGTTAAGGCAGATGGTTGAAGGTCAGACACCGTAGAGTTGTGCTCGGGTGGGTCTCAAGGATCTATTTGAGGTCCTCTGTTGTTTTTGATCTACATCAACAACATTGGGAGACGTATTATTGAGACAGGTGATGTACGTTTTTACGCGGATGGCACTGTTCTCTATTCAAGTGGCAGCAGTTTGACTTTGGCTTTTGAAAAATCTCAAGTAGCTTTAAACATCTTTCAACATAATCTGTACAATTTGAAGCTTGTTTTGAATTCCTCTAAAACAAAATGCATTATATTTTCCAATACTAAACATTCTGAAAACCATGTAATTACTACCTTGGAATGACACTCTATAGAACAAGCTCAAATGTACAACAATCTGGGAATTTGGGTGGATAAGAAGTTGAGCTTCACCATCCATGTAAAGAACCTTGTCAGTAAACTCAAGTTGTACATTTCTCTCTGAATTGGACTATGGTGATACTATTTATGTGTAAGCCTCATTATTTAACCTGACGGCTCTTGACTGCACATCGTGCTGTGTTAGTGCAAAGGTTAAATTGTTGTGGAATTCCATAGTCCATAGAGGTGTGCTCAGGTGTTCCGCAAGGTTCTATTTTGTATATCAACAACATTGGGGATCTTATTGAAACAGTGGATGTTCATTTTTATGGAGATGAAACTGTTCTTTATTCAAGTGGTAGTAGTTTATCTTAAGCTTTTGAAAATGACTAAGTAGCATTTAACATCATACAACAGAATCTGTATGATTTAAAGCTGGTTCTAAATTCATGTAAAACTAAATGTATGGTATTTTCAAATGCCAGGCATATTACAAATCCTGTCATTGCTACATTGGCTGGACATACTATAGAGCAAGTTAAAGTGTACACATATTTGGGTGTGTGGGTTGATGATACGATGAGCTTCACTGTGAGAAAGCTCAAGCTGAAAATAGGATTTTGTTACCAGCATAAGGCTTGTTTTCTTTTGAGGCCAGGAAGGAGCTGGTACGATGTACATTACTGTCGGTTTTAGATTTTAGTGATGTTATATATATGCAGGCCTCAGCCACTACCCTGAGAGCACTTGATTCAGTGTATCATGCAGCCCTCAGGTTCTTTACAAATCAGAAACGTCTAACACATTGTGATCTCTACAGCGCTGTTGGCTGGTCGTCATTGACCTTGCGTAGGCTTAAACACTGGTATACACTGATTTATAAGGCCATATTGGGTAAAATGCCACTTTATCTCTGTTCTTTTTTAGTCAGGTCAGTAAATAAATATAGATTACGGTCCCATTCTTATTTGCTTCCAACAGTACCAAGTACTTAGAACAGGTCATGATAGTTTTAGTTACATAGCTCCGTGGTCCTGGAATTCCCTCCTGAACATTTTCAAATGTGATGATCTAGTGTCGTTGGTTGAGTTTAAACACTTGATCGATGCATATATCATAGAAGAGTGTTTTTAGGCCAGCTGTTTTTAGTCAAGACGTCTGTGTTTTTAATGTAATATGTAATTGTTGTACTGTATGTGTGTTTATAGCTTTGTTTAATGTTGTGTTAGTGTATGTAAGTTGTTTTGTCTGAAACGTTGTTCCCTCTGCTGCTATTGGAGCAGGTCTCTCTTGGAAAAGAGATGTTTCCTCAATGAGAAAGAAAACGGTATAAATAAAGGTCAAAAAAAAAAATCAGCCCTTAATTTTGTCACCAATCAGAGACGTCTTGTCACGAATTCCCCCTGTACTGCTGCTCATTCATTCACCAGCTCCGGAGGTCTATGTCACCGGCCTTCTAGGCGTCACTGAACTGGATTCATTACCACCAACCCTGGACCCTCTTGTCTCATTACGCACACCTGGTTCCCATTCCCCCTGATTAGTGTGTGCCCTCTGTTCCCCATTGTCCTTGTTGATTATTGTCCCAAGTCCGTTGGTCTTGTGATTACCTGTGCTCTGTTGTATCGTCTTTCGTGCTACGTGTTATTGTGCAGTTGTCATTACGGGTCTCGTCCTGTGTATTTACTTACAGGTTTACACCTCTGTCATGACTCCCGCCGAAGTTAGCTCCCCTGCCTGTTCGGGCGGTGCTCGGCGGTCATCGGCACCGGCCTACTAGCCGCCACCGATCCCATTTTTCCTTTTACATTTACATTTACATTTACATTTAAGTCATTTAGCAGACGCTCTTATCCAGAGCGACTTACAAATTGGTTAGTTTAGTCTTATTAGTTGCACCTGTTCCTATTTGTGTTTTCTTGATTTGCTCGCCTTTTTAAGATTGTGAAGCCCGCTCTTGTTTGTGCGGGATTAGTTTATGTTCACGCTTTGAGTCGGAGGTGTTGTTGTGCTCCAGACCGTGTTACCCTGTGTTTTAGGTTGGTCCGTGTTTTTCGCCCGGTGTTTGGGCATGGCCATTTTGTGCCAGAATAAATCTCAATTTTCCTTGAACCCTCTGCTTTCTGCACCTGATTCTTACTCTCCTAGTCATCCGTTACAACCTCACTCTTTTGGTTGGGTTACATCCCTGTGTTATAGATATACGCGTTTGCTTTGGGCTTTGTTTTCATGATGTACTTTATTTTGGGTGGAGAATTTTTTTTTTTTACACCTGTCTCCTATCATTATACAGCATGACACATCTAACTCACCATTATGATCTCTACGGTACTGTCGGGTGGACCTCACTAGCAACACACAGGCTCAAACACTGGTACACGTGGAAAGATGGCAGCATTCGCGTGAAACTGAAAGCGCGAACCACTGCTTTTAATCAGGGCAAGGTGACTGGTAACATGACCGAATACAAACAGTGCAGCTATTCCCTCCGCAAGGCTATCAAACAAGCTAAGCGTCAGTACAGAGACAAAGTAGAATCTCAATTCAACGGCTCAGACACAAGAGGCATGTGGCAGGGTCTACAGTCAATCACGGACTACAAGAAGAAAACCAGCCCAGTCACGGACCAGGATGTCTTGCTCCCAGGCAGACTAAATAACTTTTTTGCCCGCTTTGAGGACAATACAGTGCCACTGACACGGCCTGCAACGAAAACATGCAGATTCTCCTTCACTGCAGCCGAGGTGATTAAGACATGTAAACGTGTTAACCCTCGCAAGGCTGCAGGCCCAGACGGCATCCCCAGCCGCGCCCTCAGAGCATGCGCAGACCAGCTGGCCGGTGTGTTTACGGACATATTCAATCAATCCCTATACCAGTCTGCTGTTCCCACATGCTTCAAGAGGGCCACCACTGTTCCTGTTCCCAAGAAAGCTAAGGTAACTGAGCTAAACGACTACCGCCCCGTAGCACTCACTTCCGTCATCATGAAGTGCTTTGAGAGACTAGTCAAGGACCATATCACCTCCACCCTACCTGACACCCTAGACCCACTCCAATTTGCTTACCGCCCAAATAGGTCCACAGACGATGCAATCTCAACCACACTGCACACTGCCCTAACCCATCTGGACAAGAGGAATACCTATGTGAGAATGCTGTTCATCGACTACAGCTCGGCATTCAACACCATAGTACCCTCCAAGCTCGTCATCAAGCTCGAGACCCTGGGTCTCGACCCCGCCCTGTGCAACTGGGTACTGGACTTCCTGACGGGCCACCCCCAGGTGGTGAGGGTAGGAAACAACATCTCCACCCCGCTGATCCTCAACACTGAGGTCCCACAAGGGTGCGTTCTGAGCCCTCTCCTGTACTCCCTGTTCACCCACGACTGCGTGGCCACGTACGCCTCCAACTCAATCATCAAGTTTGCGGACGACACAACAGTGGTAGGCTTGATTACCAACAACGATGAGACGGCCTACATGGAGGAGGTGAGGGCCCTCGGAATGTGGTGTCAGGAAAATAACCTCAACGTCAACAAAACTAAGGAGATGATTGTGGACTTCAGGAAACAGCAGAGGGAACACCCCCCTATCCACATCGATGGAACAGTAGTGGAGAGGGTAGCAAGTTTTAAGTTCCTCGGCATACACATCACAGACAAACTGAATTGGTCCACTCACACAGACAACATCGTGAAGAAGGCGCAGCAGCGCCTCTTCAACCTCAGGAGGCTGAAGAAATTTGGCTTGTCACCAAAAGCACTCACAAACTTCTACAGATGCACAATCGAGAGCATCCTGGCGGGCTGTATCACCGCCTGGTACGGCAACTGCTCCGCCCACAACCGTAAGGCTCTTGAGAGGGCAGTGAGGTCTGCACAACGCATCACCGGGGGCAAACTACCTGCCCTCCAGGCCACCTACACCACCCGATGTTACAGGAAGGCCATAAAGATCATCAAGGACAACAACCACCCGAGCCACTGCCTGTTCACCCCGCTATCATCCAGAAGGCGAGGTCAGTACAGGTGCATCAAAGCTGGGACCGAGAGACTGAAAAACAGCTTCTATCTCAAGGCCATCAGACTGTTAAACAGCCACCACTAACATTGAGTGGCTGCTGCCAACACACTGACACTGACACTGACTCAACTCCAGCCACTTTAATAATGGGAATTGATGGGAAATGATGTAAAATATATCACTAGCCACTTTAAACAATGCTACCTTATATAATGTTACATACCCTACATTATTCATCTCATATGCATACGTATATACTGTACTCTATTTCATCTACTGCATCCTTATGTAATACATGTATCACTAGCCACTTTAACTATGCCACCTTGTTTACATACTCATCTCATATGTATATACTGTACTCGATACCATCTACTGTATCTTGCCTATGCTGCTCTGTACCATCACTCATTCATATATCTTTATGTACATATTCTTTATCCCCTTACACTGTGTATAAGACAGTAGTTTTGGAATTGTTAGTTAGATTACTTGTTGGTTATTACTACATTGTCGGAACTAGAAGCACAAGCATTTCGCTACACACGCATTAACATGTGACAAATTTGAATTGATTTGATTTGATTTTATAAGGATATTTGATTGAAAACTGCCATGTATCTATCCTCTCTTCTAGCTGGAAATGAAAACATTACAGAAGCTCAGATCTCAATCTTGTTACACGCTAAGAGTCTCCGAAAATTTGAACCGAGCATAGAAAAGGTGCTTTCATTACTCAGCCCCCTGGTCTTGTAATTCCCTCTAAGCCAACCTAAAACTAAAGGACCTTGTGTTCTGGGAGGTTCAAAGGACAAATAGATGAACAGGTTTCTGAGTTGTCACTAGTTTGCATTGCCTTATGTAGGAAAGCCTGTTGTTTTACTTCACACAACAGACATTACACATACCTGCATGCAAACACACACACACACACACACACACACACACACACACACACACACACACACACACACACACACACACACGCACGCACGCACGCACGCACGCACGCACGCACGCACGCACGCACGCACGCACGCGCACGCGCACGCACACACGCGCACGCACACACGCGCACACACACGCACACGCACACGCACACGCGCACACACATACGCACACACACGCGCGCACGCACACACACACACACATTCACAAATACACTGTTTGTTTGCTGTTGTATTTGTGCAGTTGCCAGTGTCTTTTGTCTATTTTTTCCATTTCTGTTTTCCATTGTATGTTGTTTTTTGTTGTTGTTTTTTAGCCCCTGTCCCCACAATAGGCATTTTGCCTATTACCAGGCCGTGATTGTAAATAAGCATAGATTCTTAATTGATTAGCTTGGATGAATAAAGGTAAAAAAAAAGTAGAATTCATTAATACGCCCCTCCCTCGACTACATGGCAGAAATTTGACATATTTGTGACCGCGGACCGTCATAACCCAGCACATGAAATTTGAAATTGACTTGAAGCTTGAAACTGTCTGCGTTTGTCCATCTGTCTGTCTGTCTTTCTGTCTGTCTGTCTGTGAGTGGAAATATCTGTCTGTCTTTCTGTGATTGTATATACAGTTGAAGTCGAAAGTTTGCATACATCTTAGCCAAATACATTCAAACTCAGTTTTCACAATTCCTGATATTTAATCCCTGTAAAAATTCCCTGTCTTAGGTCAGTTAGGATCACCACTTAATTTTAAGAATGTGAAATGTCAGCATAATAGTAGAAAGAATGATTTATTTCAGCTTTTATTTCTTTCATCGCATTCCCAGTGGGTCATACGTTTACATACACTCAATTAGGATTTGGCACCATTGCCTTTAAATTGTTTAACTTGGGTCAAACATTTCGGGTAGCCTTTCACAAGCTTTCCACAATAAGTTGGGTGTATTTTGGCCCATTCCTTCTTACAGAGCTGGTCAGGTTTGTATACCACCTTGCTTGCACATGCTTTTTCAGTTCTGCCCACACATTTTCTATAGGTTTGGGGTCAGTGCTTTGCGATGGCCACTCAAATACCTTGACTTTGTTGTCCTTAAGCCATTTTCACACAACTTTGGAAGTATGCTTGGGGTCGTTGCTCATTTGGAAGAACCATTTGCGTCCAAGATTTAACTTCCTGACTGATGTCTTGAGATGTTGCTTCAATATTTCCACATCATTTTCCTACCTCATGATGTCATCTATTTTTGTGTGAAGTGCACAGGTCCCTCCTAAAGCAAAGCACCCCCACAACATGATGCTGCCACCCCTGTGCTTCACGGTTGGGATGGTGTTCTTTGGCTTGCAAGCCTCCCCCTTTTTCCTCCAAACATAACAATGGTCATTATGGCCAAACAGTTTTATTTTTTTTCCATCTGCCCAGAGGACATTTCTCCAAAAAGTACGATCTTTGACCCCATGTGCAGTTGCAAACTGTAGTCTGTTTCTTTTATGATGGTTTTGGAGTAGTGACTTCTTCCTTGCTGAGCGGCCTTTCAGGTTATGTCGATATAGGACTTGTTTTACTGTGGACATCTCTACTTTTGTACCTGTTTCCTCCAGCATCTTCACAAGGTTCTTTGCTGTTGTTCTGGGATTGATTTGTACTTTTCGCACCAAAGTACGTTCATCTCTAGGAGACCGAAAGCGTCTCCTTCCTGAGTGGTATGACAGCTGCGTGGTACCATGGTGTTTATGCTTGCGTACTATTGTTTGTACAGATGAATGTAGTACATTCAGGCGTTTGGAAATTGCTCCCAAGGACGAACCAGACTTGTGGACGTCTACAAATTTTTTTTCTGAGGTCTTGGCTGATTTCTTTTGATTTTCTCATTATGTCAAACAAGGAGGCACAGAGTTTGAAGGTAGGCCTTGAAATACATCCACAGTTCCACCTCCAATTGACCAAAATGATGTCAATTAGCCTATCAGAAGCTTCTAAAACCATGACATCATTTTCTGGAATTTTCCAAGCTGTTTAAATGCATAGTCAACTTAGTGTATGTAAACTTCTGACCCGCTGGAATTGTGATACAATGAATTATAAGTGAAATAATCTGTCTGTTAACAATTGTTGGAAAAATGAGTTGTGTCATGCACAAAGTAGATGTCCTAACCGACTTGCCAAAACTATAGCTTGTTAACAAGAAACTTGTAGAGTGGTTGAAAAACGAGTTTTAAGGACTCCAACCTAAGTGTATGTAAACTTCCAACTTCCGCTACAGCTAGCTAGCACTGAAGTTTATAAAATATTGTGAGTAGTTGACTCAAAGAGAGACAAAGACAATAGTTGAACAGTTTTGAACAAATACATTTCTTCCAAAATGAAGGAGGAGCAAGAGAGAATGAAAAAAAACTAAAATGTTCACTTACTTAGCTAGCAAATACTAGTTAGTTTAGCCTACTGTTAGCTAGCTGGCTATGACTATCCAACAAGATACTGGAACTCTTCCAAGTCAAGGTAAGCTTTCTGTTATTACTATTTTATTGCCACCATGGCCCGCCGGTGAAACTGCTTACTGACTGTATACTAACGCTACTGCATGATTGTAGCAGGTTTACTAACACTTTAGTTCTATTAGCTATGCTGACTATAACATTAGTTTAGCTAATATGGTGACAACGATGTAGGCTGTGTGTAGCGGTTTGGCTTGGAAAGGTTTTTTCGCCTGGTCAAATACAGCTAATGTGTTGTGCATTGAAGTCCACAAGCGAAGAGACAAGGTGAGAGGAGGAGAGCACGTGGCTGCTAAGGAATACAACATGACTGCTATGAAAGTGAAATGTGTTTACGTATGATCGGGGGTGTATTCAGTCCACCGATTCTGTTGAAAAACTTTTCTTAAATGGAAGCAAACGGAACAAACGGGGATAAACATATCTGAATTTGTCCAATAGAAACTATTGCTCGCATCTGTTGGACTAATGATTACGCCCTATATCAGCTAGATGCAGGCAAGAGTGTGAAATGTCAGTGAATGTCCATGTGTCACTGTCTGTCACCTCAAATTTGTTTCTCGAACCGTGTACACCTACATTGTAATCTTTCATTCACAGGCTAGGTTTAGCAACCTCATGGTGGGTATCGGGAAAATTTGAGTGTCATGTAGTAGCCTAAACCTATCGATGTTACATTGAGCTGGGTGAGTGGAATATGAATGACAGTCATCCAATATGCTGTAATAGAAATAAAGAAAATAACATTGTCCTCCCTCATCTTAAACGGCACTGACCATCATTGGAATTGATTTAAGCATCAATCCTGTGACACTCATATTTCCACATTGACTGCAATGTATTAACATAAGCATCATATATGTTGGGATCTTTTTGCAAAGACTTCACATGGTGACGTTTTGAGGCTGATAATGGGCAGCTTTTATAGCTTTAATGAGGCTTACACAAGTTTATGAGTTCCTCAAGAGCCTATGCATATCCCAATGTTGGGATAGTTACCACTCTGTTACAGTGTGTGAGTAATAATGTTATTCATTTTCTAAAAATAGGCATAGAGATCTGGTTAACAGCTCCCCAGGCGCCCAATGTAGCAGGCCCCTGCGACTTTCTGATTCAAAGGTGTTCGGTTAAAAGCGGAAGTTAAGTGTCGGTTGGACCTTGTGTGCAATTGATGAAAAAAAGACACCTAATCCTTTAAAGTCATGTTGGCTCATTGGCTAAACTGTCCAATCAGCGGTCTACCTGCATGAGTATTTTAAACGACCAATCCAGCCAATTTTTAAAATAAAAAATCTGCTTTTTAACATACTTAAAACATTTTGTAATTAATTATCGGTTAAATTTAATCGAAATCTGGAAATATTGGACAGTTACTTTAAGTAGTACTTAATTAAATGTTTTGCCAATAAATTAAAATCCATTCAAAGTAAAGAAGTGCCAAAAGCTTGTGAAAAGGCTAAATGTAGTCCATCCCCATGCCAGCTGTAAGTTAAAGAGTTAAATAGACCACCCCCCAGGTTAAGAAAATAATACATGTTATAATTACATAACAACCTATGTTAAATGCATGGCTGCATTTAGCTGTGGTAATATATCATGTCAGTGGAACTGATATAAACAAAAATAAATAGAATTTAAGAATGGTTGAAAAATACGGATTCTTTAGAAGATATGGTAACTTAAATCATTTGCAAGCTGTGTGTGTGTGTGTGTTTAGATGGGATTTCATTGGATTAAGGTCTATTGTATGCTGATATACCTACCCTCAGGGGCTTTTCATTTTGGGACGATCTAAGGTGTTTTTTTTGTGCAAATAAAATTATTCTCTTCCATCGGCATGTGGAATTTTCAAATGAGCTGCTTTCTCTCTATCAAAGAGACGCAGCTCTGTTTTATTGTGTGGCGTATAAAGTAGTGGCGTGGTTGCGCATAAGAAGTGGTTAAAAGGTAAAGGACTGAATCCTGAAACATTGCATGTGAGTTACCGTTTTTAAAGTGTTGATGGAACATTCTTTTAACCACAATTTCCTATTTTTGTGTATAGTGGCAGTTAGTAGTGAGTTGCCTGCATGTATTCTCCTTGGGATCACTCTTACTGTCGTAAATGTAGCCAAGAAGGGAAAGGGGGATACCTCGTCAGTTGTGCAACTGAATGCATTCACCTGAAATGTGTCTTTCGCATTTAACCCAACCTCTGTGAATTAGAGAGGTGCGGTGGGCTGCCATAATCGACATCCACATTTTCAGCACCGGGGGTTAACTGACTTGCTCAGGGGCAAAATGACAGATTTCTACTTTTTCAGCTCGAGGATTCGGTCCAGCAACTTTTTGGTATCTCTAACCGTTGGGCTACCTAGCCAAGAAGGCATTAAGGGAGAAGTCCCAAATGTTACCTAAATTTCCTATGTAGTACACTACTTTTGACAAGGGTCCAACGGGCTCTGGTTAAAAGTAGTGCACAATATTGCTGTGACGATCTGGTTGCAGTGGGAGCGACATTGACGGATCCAGAATGTCCCCCACCGGTACCCAGCACCTCTCCACCGGACCATACCCCTCCCAGTCCACGAGGTACTGCAGGCCCCTCACCCGGCGTCTCGAGTCCAGAATGGCCCGTATTGTGGACCCCTCGATGACCAGAGGGGGAGGAGGGACCTCTGGCACGTCACCGGGACCAGCTACCACCGGCCTGAGGAGAGACACATGAAACGAGGGGTTAATACGATAATAGGAAGGGAGTTGTAATCGATAACACACCTTGTTTATTCTCCTCAGGACTTTGAAGGGCCCTAGACACTGCGGCCCCAGCTTCCGGCAGGGCAAGCGGAGGGGTAGGTTTCGGGTCGAGAGCCAGGCCCTGTCCCCCGGTACAGACACGGGGACCTCACTGCGGTGGCGGTCAGCACTCCTTTTCTGCCGTCCACTGGCTTGTTGGAGGGATTCCTCGATGGCCCTCCAGTTCTCCTTGGAGCGCTGCACCCATTCCTCCACCGCAGGAGCCTCGGTCTGGCTCGGATGCCATGGTGCCAGGACCAGCTGGTACCCCAACACACACTGAAATGGGGACACGTTAGTAGAGGAGTGGCGTAGTGAGTTCTGAGCCATCTCAGCCCAGGGGATGTATATTGCGGTCCTGGCAATATGACCGCAGAAACATACCCACCTCCTGGTTTACTCTCTCCACCTGCCGATTACTCTCGGGGTGATAACCGGAGGTCAGGCTGACCGAGACCCCCAAACGCTCCATGAATGCCCTCTATACCCGGGACGTGAACTGGGGACCCCGATCAGAGACACCCCGGGCACCCCATAGTGGGCACCCCGTAGTGCCGGAAGACGTGGGTGAATAATTCCTCCGCAGTCTGTAGGGCTGTAGGGAGACCAGGCAATGGGAGGAGACGGCAGGACTTAGAGAACCGATCCACAATCACCAAAACCGTAGTGTTCCCCTGAGACGGAGGGAGATCGGTTAGGAAATCTACGGATAGGTGAGATCATGGCCGTTATGGAATGGGGAGGGGTTGTAACTTCCCTCTAGGAAGGTACCTGGGAGCCTTACTCTGGGCGCATACCGAACAGGAAGAGTCATAAACCCTAACTTCCCTACCCAAGGTGGGCCACCAATACCTCTCCCGGAGGCTCCCCACTGTCCCTACCACCCCAGGGTGACCCGAGGAGGGAAGGACGTGAGCCCACCGAATCAGTTTGTCCCGGACACCTCCGCCCAGCCGGATACTGAGGAGGCACGGGCTCTGCCAGTAACGCCCGCTCGATGTCCGTGTCCACCTCCTATACCACTGGTGCCATCAGCCTCAAGGCGGGAAGGATGGGAGTAGGCTCGGTGGACCGATCCTAGTGCATCAGCCTTTACGTTCTGGGAGCCCGGTCTATATGACAATGTAAAACGGAATCGGGTGAAGAACAGGCCCATCTTGCCTGACATGGGTTCAGTCTCCTAGCTGCCCGAATATACTCCAGATTCTGGTGTTTAGTCCAGATGAGAAAGGGGTGCTTAGCCCCCTCAAGCCAGTGTCGCCACACCTTCAGAGCCCTGACCACCGCTAACAACTCCCGGTCCCCCTCATAGTTACACTCCGCTGGACTGAGCTTCCTCGAAAAGAAAGCGCAGGGGTGGAGTTTCGGTGGCGTACCCGAGTGCTGTGATAGCACGGCACCCACCCCAGCCTCGGACACGTCCACCTGCACTATGAATGCTAGAGAGGGGTCCGGGTGCGCCAACACGGGTGCATCTGTGAACAGCGCCTTCAACCTGTTGAAAGCTCTGTCCGCCTCTGCTGACCACCGCAAATGCACAGGGCCCCCCTTCAGCAGTGAGGTAATGGGAGCTGCTACCTGACCAAAACACCGGATAAACCTCCGGTAGTAGTTGGCAAAACCCCAAAACCGCTGCACCTCCTTTACCGTGGTCGGAGTCGGCCAATTACGCACAGCCTTAATGCTGTCACATTCCATCACCACCCCCGAGGTGGAAATGCGATAACCCAGGAAGGAGACGGCTCGTTTGGAGAACACACACTTCTCAGCCTTGACGTATAGGTCATGCTCCAGCAGTCTACCAAGCACCTTGCGTACCAGAGACAAATGCGCGGCGCGGGTGCCTGAGTAGATCAGAATGTCATCGATATAAACAACCACTCCCTGCCCGTGCAGGTCCCGTGCAGGTCCCTGAGAATCTTGTCTACAAGGGATGGAAAGACGGCTGGAGCATTCTTTAACCCATACGGCATGACGAGGTACTCAATGTGGTACTAAACACGGTTTTCCACTCGTCTCCCTCCCAAATTTAAGGTAAAAAAATCAAGACAAACATGTGACCAACAGGGGGTTCTGGGTGAGTTTGGTGCTGACTCACCTGGGGTGACCGAGAAGCGTTCCGCCTGCCTTCTCGACTCCCAGACGGACCCACCCAGCACCGATCGGCCGTGTGTCCTCTCCGACCACTGCTGGTGCAGGGGGGCCCTCCTCCTCTGGTACCCCTCGGCACGGCCCCTCCCAACTCCATCAGAATGGGAGCGGGGGTGCTGGGTGGTGGAACTCACAGGACCCTCTCCGAACGCCCGCGGGCAGCCAGCAAATTGTCCAGCCGGATGGACATGTCAATCAGTTCATGAAGGGAGAGAGCGGTTTCCCGACACGTTAGCTCCCTGCGGACGTCCTCCCGGAGACCACAACGGTAGTGGTCGATAAGGTCGTTCCACCCAGATCCACCCAGATCCAGCGGCCAGAACCGCTGTTGTAGAAGCACTGTTGGTGGCATTTACAGCTTTGAGTCGTCTTGGGTATGTCTGTATCAGCTTTGCACATCTGGATTTGGGGACCGTCTCCCATTATTCCTTGCAGATTTTTTCAAGCTCTCTTAAGTTAGATGGGGACCGGCTGTGAACAGCGATCTTCAAGTCAGTCCACAGATGTTCAACGAGATTAAGTCTGGACTTTGGCTGGGCCACTTCAAGGACTTCCACATGATGTTCTGAAGCCATTCCAGCGTTGCAATTGGCCGTGCACTTGGGGTCATTGTCCTATTGGAACATAAATCCCCGCCCCTCAGTCTAAGGTCCTTTGCACTTTGAAGCAGGTTCTCATCAAGGATTTGCATGCATTTGGCTCACTTGATTGTTCCTGTCGCTGAAACGCATCGCTATATCATCACCCTGTCACCACCATGTTTCACAGTACGGGTGATGTCACATGGGTGATGATGTGTGCCTGGTTTTCTCAAGACATATCGCTATTTGCATTCAGGCCAAAAACTTACATTTTGGTCTCATCAGACCACATAATCTTTTTCTTTATGATCTGAATCCTTTTTCTCAGGAGTGGCTACCTTCTGACCACTGTCCCATAAAGGCCAAATTGGTGGTGCTGAAAAGACTGTTGTCCTTCTGGCGGATTCTCCCATCTCAACCAAGGAACTCTGAGTGTTCATTGGGTTCTCGGACATCTCCTTGACCAAGGTCATTCTTGCCCGGGTTGCTCAGTTTGGTTGGACGGCCAGCTAGGCAGAGTCTGTGGGTAGTTCAATATTTTGTCCTTTCCCAAATGATGGAGACCACTGTGCTTTTTGAAACTTTCAACACTCCATAAATTGTTTTATACCCTTCCCCAGATATACTGTATGGCTCATAATTCTATCTCAGAGATATACGGACAGTTCCTTCATTGCAAAGTTGCTGCTCTGACATGCACTGTCAACTGTGATTATACTGTAGAAAGGTGTGTGTCTTTCTAAATCATGCCCAAACAATTGAATTGGCCACAGGTGGACTCCAGTCAAGTTGTAGTGACATTTCAAGGATGATCAAAGGAAATATCTAAAAACATGTTTTTTACATTGTCATAATGGGATATTGCTTGTAGATGGGTGTGATTTTTTTTTCCCTATTCAGGCTGTAACACAACAACATGTGGAATAAGCCAAAGGGTATGATACTTTCTGAAGGCACTGTACATGTATTTTGGTGATGACATGTGGCTTTCAAGGGCTAGCACTTTCTGACTAAAATTGTGTTAGTCTGTGTGTGTGTGTGTGTGTGTGTGTGTGTGTGTGTGTGTGTGTGTGTGTGTGTGTGTGTGTGTGTGTGTGTGTGTGTGTGTGTGTGTGTGTGTGTGTGTGTGTGTGTGTGTGTGTGTGTGTGTGTGTGTGTGTGTGTGTGTGTGTGTGTGTGTGTGTGTGTGTGTGTGTGTGTGTGTGTGTGTGTGTGTGTGAGAAAGCAGCATATCTATTAGGCTAGTCTTGAAAGCTGATGAGATATCTCTGGAAAGGAGTTTGATGTGCTGATGTGTTGGTGCTCTACCTGGGGCATATGGGAGGATAATCCTGAAGGGAATTGATGTGGAGGGCATCTATGATTTCTATTTCAAAATTATTGTCACGTGGTTAATCATCAAAATCGGAACTAAAATGATAAAAAAAATCTAAAAGTTCACTCTCAACTAATTCAAAAGCACCAGCCTTTGCTATACGGACTCATTGATACACTGTTATCCATTGGCAGCTAAATAAATTAGCGCATAGGGATAGCCTGTAGGCCAATGCAGTAGTAGGCCTATAACTTCCATCGACAACCAAGTAAAATACATTGGCCTAAAGCTGACAAATAAAAACAGTAGAAAATATCCTGATGAAAATTCAGGTTCTTTCAATTGCATTACTCTCTCTTCTCTCTACTCAGCTGTGTGCCTCCCTTTCTATCTGTCTTGACTTTCACTAGTGAAGTGCAACATTGTGTCTGCTCAGCAGGTAGCTGTGCTCGAATCAAATGTATTGGTCCACATACACATATCATGCATGTAATGAAAAACTGTACTAAACTACTAAATGATGGTTATGAAATTAACAAAAACTTGTTTATCACAAGTGTAGTAGCAGGTTGTGAACTCTGCAAACAACATTTCCACTCGGCGAATGAGAACTGTGTATGACTGTAATACATGCATTAACATAAATGAATGTAACCAAATCACGGGGATGAATAATCAGCTAGGTCTATTGCCACGCGGGCTGCTCAAATTGCTGTCCCAAATACGCAAAGGACTATGCACTTAAATCAAAATAAGCTAATGATCATCTGTGGTTAAGTGAAGCTCTCTGCTAAAGTATTTTTAAAGATTTTATTTAGACAGGAGTACTTATATCATTTTGGCAAAACATCCATTCCATTCCGATCCATCACGACTGGACTACTGACGTAATCCGCCCAAGGTTTTTTTTCAACAGGCTCCTTCGTCGCGACTTCCCCTGAATGCCCATCTGCTATCCTCTAGCTGTCTAGAGCATACCGGACTGTGGTCCGGTATTATTCAATATTCTTGGGATACTATATCTATTTTGCCATTTGGCCTGTACCCTTTTACTACACGGACCCTGCTGATCCATCACGACTGGTCTGACGACTTAACCACACGAGGGGGCTAGAAACAACAGACTTCTTCCGTCGCAACGTTTCTCTAAGGCACTTCTGCTAGCCTCCTAGCCCCGGCCTGTCAGCTGTCTTATTCGCCGTGTCTCCAGCCTGTCCAGCCTCCAATACCCTACTCAACAAATTGGATGCAGTCTATGCAGTCTATCCGTCAATCCGTTTTGTCACCAAAGCCCCATATACTACCCACCATTGTGACCTGTACGCTCTCGTTGGCTGGCCCTCGCTTCATACTCGTCGCCAAACCCACTGGCTCCATGTCATCTACAAGACCCTGCTAGGTAAAGTCCCCCTTATCTCAGCTCGCTGGTCACCATAGCATCTCCCACCTGTAGCACGCGCTCCAGCAGGTATATATCTCTAGTCACCCCCAAAACCAATTATTTCTTTGGCCGCCTCTCCTTCCAGTTCTCTGCTGCCAATGACTGGAACGAACTACAAAAATCTCTGAAACAACTGGAAACACTTATCTCCCTCACTAGCTTTAAGCACCAACTGTCAGAGCAGCTCACAGATTACTACACCTGTACATAGTCCACCTATAATTTAGCCCAAACAACTACCTCTTTCCCTACTGTATTTAATACATTTATTTATTTTGCTCCTTTGCACCCCATTATTTTTATTTCTACTTTGCACATTCTTCCATTGCAAATCTACCAATCCAGTGTTTTACTTGCTATATTGTATTTACTTTGCCACCATGGCCTTTTTTTGCCTTTACCTCCCTTATCTCACCTCATTTGCTCACATCGTATATAGACTTGTTTATACTGTATTATTGACTGTATGTTTGTTTTACTCCATGTGTAACTCTGTGTCGTTGTATGTGTCGAACTGCTTTGCTTTATCTTGGCCAGGTCGCAATTGTAAATGAGAACTTGTTCTTAACTTGCCTACCTGGTTGAATAAAGGTGAAATAAATAAAAATTGGACCCTATGATCACACGGCTACGCATGCCTCTCCCTAATGTCAATATGCCTTGTCCATTGCTGTTTTGGTTAGTGATTGTCTTATTTCACTGTAGAGCCTCCAGCCCTGCTCAATATGCCTCAGCTAACCCTCTTGTCCCACCTCCCACACATGCGGTGACCTCACTTGGTTTAATTGATGTCTTTAGAGACAATACCTCTCTCATCGTCACTCAATGCCTAGGTTTACCTCAACTGTATTCACAACCTACCATACCTTTGTCTGTACATTATGCATTGAATCTATTCTACCGCATCCAGAAACCTGCTCCTTTCACTCTCTGTTCCAAATGTACTAGACAACCAGTTCTTATTGCCCTTAGCCGTACCCTTATTCTACTCCTCCTCTGCTCCTCTGTTGACGCAGAAGGTAATCCAGGCCCTACAGTGCCTTTCTCCACTCCCATTCCCTAGGCCTCTCATTTGTTGACTTCTGTAACCGTAAAAGCCTAGGTTTCATGCATGTTAACATTAGAAACCTCCTCCCCAAGTTAGTTAAATTCACTGCTTTAGCACACTCTGCCAACCCGGATGTCCTAGCTGTGTCTGAATCTTGGCTTAGAAAGGCCACCAAAAACCCTGAAATTTCCATCCCTAACATTTTCTGAGAAGATAGAACTGCCGAAGGGGCTGGAGTTGCAATCTGCTGCAGAGTTCTGTCTTAATATCCGGGTCTGTGCCCAAAAAGTTTGAGCTTCTACTTTTAAAAATCCACCTTTCCATAAACATGTCTCTCACCGTTGCTGCTTGCTATAGACCACCTTCTGCCCCCAGCTGTGCCCTGGACACCATATGTGAATTGATTGCCCCCCATCTACCTTCAGAGCTTGTGCTGTTAGGTGACCTAAACTGGGACATGCTTAACACCCCGGCCATTTTACAATCTAAGCTTGATGCTCTCAATCTCACACAAATGATCAATGAACCTACCAGGTACAACCCCAAATCCGTAAACACAGGCACCCTCATAGATATCATCCTAACCAACCTGCCATCCAAATACACCTCTGCTGTCTTCAACCAGGATTTCAGCGATCACTGCCTCATTGCTTGCATCCGTAATGGGTCTGCGGTCAAACGACCACCCCTCATCACTGTCAAACGCTCCCTAAAACACTTCAGAGAGCAGGCCTTTCTAGCCTTTCTGACCTTTCTTTATTGACATCATTCTGTCAGTAGAAGATGCCTGGTTATTCTTTAAAAATGCTTTCCTCACAATCTTAAATAATTATGCCCCATTCAAAAAATGTAGAACTAAGAACAGATATAGCCCCCGGTTCACTCCAGACCTGACTGCCCTTGGCCAGCACAAAAACATCCTGTGGCATACGGCATTAGCACCAAGTAGCCCCCGTGATATGCAACTTTTCAGGGAAGTTAGGAACCAATATTCACAGGCAGTTAGGAAAGCAAAGGCTAGCTTATTCAAACAGAAATTTGCATCCTGCAGCACAAAGTCCAAAAAGTTCTGGGACACTTTAAAGTCCATGGAGAATAAGAACACCTCCTCCCAGCTGCCCACTTCACTGAGGCTAGGAAACACTGTTACCACCGATAAATCCACAATAATTGAGATTTTCAAAAGCATTTTTTATACGGCTGGCCATGCTTTCCACCTGGCCAACCCTACCCTGGTCAATAGCCCTGCACCCCTTACAGCAACTTGCCAAAGCCTCCCCATTTCTCCTTCATCCAAATCCAGATAGCTGATGTTCTGAAAGAGCTGCAAAATCTGGACCCCTACAAATCAGCAGGGCTAGAAAACCTGAACCCTCTCTTTCTAAAATTATCATCCAAAATTGTTGCAACCCCTATTACTAGCCTGTTCAACCTCTCTTTCGTATCATCTGAGATCCCCAAAGATTATAAAGCTGCCGCGGTCATCCCCCTCTTCAAAGGGGGAGACACTCTAGACCAAACTGCTACAGGCCAATATCTATCCTACCCTGCCTTTCTAAGGTCTTCGAAAGCCAAGTTAACAAACAGATCACCGACCATTTCGAATCCCACCGTACCTTCTCCGCTATGCAATCTGGTTTCCGAGCTAGTCATAGGTGCACCTCAGCCACGTTCAAGGTCTTAAACGATATCATAACCGCCATCGATAAGAGACGGTACTGTGCATCTGTATTCATCGACCTGGCCACGGCTTTGGACTCTGTCAATCACCAGGGTTCAGTTCTTGGGCCAACTCTTTTCTCTGTATACATCAATGATGTCGCTCTTGCTGCTGGTGATTCTCCGATCCTCCTCTACGCTGATTACACCATTCTGTATACTTATTGCCCTTCTTTGGACTGTGTCAACTAACCTCAATACGAGCTTCAATGCCATACAACTCTCCCTCCGTGACCTCCAACTGCTCATAATTGCAAGTAAAACTAACCGCATGCTCTTCAACCGATCGCTGCTCGCACCTGCCCGACCGTCCAGCATCACTACTCTGGACGGTTCTGACTTAGAATATGTGGACAATTACAAATACCTAGGTGTCTGGTTAGACTGTAAACTCTCCTTGCAGACTCACATTAAGCATCTCCGATCCAACATTAAATCTAGAATCGGCTTCCTATTTCACAACAAAGCATCCTTCACTTATGCTGCTTGCCAAACATACCCTCATAAAACGGACTATCCTGCCAATCCTTGACTTCGGCGATGTCATTTACAAAATAGCCTCCAACACTCTACTCAGCAAATTGAATGCAGTCTATCACAGTGCCATCCGTTTTGTCACCAAAGCCCCATATACTACTCACCACTGCAACCTGAATGCTCTCGTTGGCTGGCCCTCACTTCATATTTGTCGCCAAACCCACCTGCTCCAGATCATCTATAAGTCTTTGCTAGGTAAAGCCCCACCTTATCTCAGCTCAATGGTCACCATAGCAGCACCCACCTGTAGCACGTGCTCCAGGACGTGAAAGAACTGGACCAAGGTGCAGCGTGGTGAGCGCACATATTCCTTTATTTCATATGACGCCGACAAAAACAATAGACCATCCAAAACAACCGTGAAGCTAAAGGCTATAGTGCCAACAAACAAAGACAACCACCCACAAATACAAGTGGGAAAAAGGGATGCATAAGTATGGTTCCCAATCAGAGACAACGATAGACAGCTGTCCCTGATTGAGAACCATACCCGGCCAAAACAAAAAAATACAAAACATAGAAAATGAACATAGAATGCCCACCCAAATCACACCATGACCAAACCAAAATAGAGACATAAAAAGCTCTCTAAGGTCAGGGCGTGACAGGTATATTTCACTGGTCACCTCCAAAGCCAATTCCTCCTCAGTTCTCTGCTGCCAATGACAGGAAGGCAAAAATCACTGAAGCTGGAGACCCATATTCTCCCTCACTAACTTCAAGCACCAGCTGTCAGAGCTGCTCACAGATCACTGCACCTGTACATAGCAAATCTGTAAATAGCCCATCCAATTGCATCATCCCCATACTGTTATTATTATGTTTGCTCCTTTGCACCCCAGTATCTCTACTTGCACATTCATCTTCTGCACATTCATCTTCTGCACATCTATCACTCCAGTGTTGAATTGCTCAATTGTAATGATTTCGCCACTATGGCCTATTTATTGCCTTACCTCCCTTATCTTACCTCATTTGCACACACTGCAAAAATTATTATTTTTCTCTATTGTGTTATTGACTGTATGCTTGTTTATTCCATGTGTAACTCTGTGCTGTTGTTTGTTGTCGCACTGTTTTGCTTTATCTTGTCCAGATCACAGTTGTAAATGAGAACTTGTTCTCAACTGGCCTAGCTGGTTAAATAAAGGTGAAATCAAAAAATCAAAACATATCTCCGCCCTAACAATCTAAGTAGTTGTCCCAAAGGTGGAAATCCAGGCGACAAGCTTAGGTCTGCATGTTATGTCCATGGAAACACATTGGGCTTATTCAGGGCAGATTCAAGAGTGAGCACTCTCGCTTTGCCTCTTTCTCTCTGCTGAAATTAGAGAGCGAAACAGCATCACTCTGTCTTACTATATGAACTGCCCATGTATCTGATGCTGTCGGGACAGAAAAAGTATGACAAGCCGTACTCCTTTTGTCCAGACAGCATCAGATACACAACAAAGAGACAGAGGGACTCTGGGATTGATGCGTCTTTTTATCGGCACACGTCTTCGTCAAATAAATGATCAATATTTCAATCATTTTTGGTTACAGGCAAGGAGGTACGGTAGGGCCCCCTAGGGCCTGCCCATGATGCCGGCCCTGGCTTAGAGTGATGTTGGGTGATAGTGAGTCAGTCGGTATGATGGTAAGAGTCTGTGCTGGGGCTGCATGGAAGGTTAGGCAGGAAAGGGGTTGACGTGAATGGGGAAGAGGCTGAGTCTGATAGGGTTTGAGGTGGAGGGTGTTGAGGAGGAAGGTGGATGAGGTTGGGGATGATGGTGGCTGGTAAGATGATGGTGAGAGTCAGTGGGTGCCTCATGGCTTCTGTTTGACAGGGCAGTCAGCTTACAGTTGGATCTGTTTCTTATTAAGCCCTCTCCCCATAATCCCTCAGTCCCATTTCAAACCCTATCCACACCTCTCCTCTGTCCTCCCTCCGTCCTCCCTCCTCCGTCCAAAGAATGGCAGCACGCTGTTTGTCAGAAGATGCACCGCTTCTCTCTCTTGCTACTACACCCCCCTCTCCCTCCCTCCATCCCGCTTGCTTTTTTATTTATTTTTTTATCAATGAATGTGTCACTTTTAACACTAAAGACTTAACATCAAATGAGCTTGGAAATCCATTTTCACACTTTGGCTGCCCATTCCAGAGGCTTTGTTTTCAGAAGGCAAAGGGGAACCGGTGAGCTCATAGACATGCAGTTGTCTTTGTTCCACTGCCCTCTAGCCCAGTGTGCCCGGGTGGACCGTACCACAGGGAGACAGAGGGGGAGATAAAACACCCCTCCCCCCACTCCGAAAAGACCCGTTACCTGGCCCCCGAAGATGCCCCCTGGCAATCGCAATTAAATCAGCTAGCGAAGAAATTTCCTCGTAACGTCAATCAAAATAATTTACCCTGGCATGGTGTTTTTTCTTAAAGGCGCACCGTTGCTTTTCTGAGGAGGCCCTGTCCACTTAATTCAAAGCTCTTTATTCAAATCAGGCTGAGGAGGAAGAAGAAGTGCCTGCAACCGGGATTCTTATCCTCCTCTCCTGCCTGCAGTTGTCTTCAAAAATAATGTGAAAGGGAAATAAAGAGAGAGTGAGAGAGATTGAGAGAGAGGTGGGGAGAGAGAGTTAGAGAAAGACGGAGAGAAAGAGAAAGGAGAGAGAGAAAGAGAGGCGCCCGGCGAGGCTGTATGTGTGTCATTTGAATAATACGCTGGACACTTTCAATCTGCAAGAACATAAGAGGAGGGTTTTAAGGCTCAGGGAGTCGAGGTGTTGGGAGGCACAGTGCCCCTGGTCGTCTTGATGGAGAAGCTCACTTAAAAAGAGCTGTGTTGAAGTCACATGGAGGTTAAACTAAAAGTTATAGTATCCAAAGAGGTGGGTTGAATTTAAAACAACAGCAAGCAGCACCAGTGTAGAGAAAGAGCGAGAGAGAGAGAGACAGCGAGAGAGTGTGTGCATGCTCGTGTGCGTGTTCACATCATCTCTGACACTGTTGAGAGAGAGAGAGAAACCTGTGTGCTTGTGCCTTCATGTGCGTGCATGTTCACATCATGTCCATCGATAATGGCCCATACATTTTTCACGAACAATCACAGCCATAAAGCCCTTATCAACATGCCAAACAGTTATCAAATAACCTCCTTCAGATCTGAGGAGCTGCTATGTAACTTGACCACTTGATAATTATCACAAAACACCAACCCTGCCAAGCCTCAGGTAGCTCCGTGCTGCCCACTGTTCTTCCTTGAGGACATGCTCTCCTCTCCCATTTGCTAGGATTCCTACAGCCTTTTCTTTGTGTGTTCAGTTCCAACCTACAGTCAGACTACAACTATTGTTCTATTATGCTCGGTCCTCATGGTATAAATCATAATACGTCACTCGCCTGTTCACATTCTTTTCATGTTGAATCTTAGTAACCGCAGGGTGCTTCTTAAAGGCCTTTGTGTTTCTCTGATAGACAGCTACAGTATTGTTACCTGATTCAGACAAAGGTGGGTTTTCATGTTTTTTTAATGTATTGTGTCCTGTGTGTGTGTGCAGGATTTTTTTTGGTGTTTTTCTTCCTTCTAGTGTACGTAAGAGCTCATTGAAATTGTTGTGTCTGTGTGGGGGAGAGTTCAAATACAGAGAGAGGGGGGGGGGAGAGAGAAGAGAGAGAGAGAAAGAGAGAGAGAGAGTCATTATAAAATCCCCAGCCAACTTGATATAACCACACATCGTAACCACTCTGGTTTGCATATTCAACTCCTTGTTTCACCATGTACTCAGATTGTAATGAGAACAGGGTGAGAGATTTGAGTTGCACTTCCAGTTTTCCAACCAGTAACCTATACTTGTGTCCTCAGACCAGGCGGAGCAGATCAGAGAGAGGAGAGAAAGAAGGAGGAAGCTTTTCTGCCCTAATGGATGGGAACATTCCTGGCTTGTGGGCAAATACCCCAGGGGAAACTTCAAATGATGACCAAAATATTTTTTGACATGTTAATTAAATGTCAAACCACAATGGCGAATGCAATGCAGTGCAGATGGGATAGTTTCAAAGGAAAGGTAGAGTAATCAGATTCGGAAAGCCCAGCCCCAGTCTTTCAATGAGTTTAGCTTTTCCTATAAAGGAAATAATATAGTGGAGGGGGAAGCAAAGCCTAAATTTTTCTTCTCTAGCGAGTCACTATCCAAAAAGATAGATTCATCACTGACATAGAAAACAATGAAATCTGCCGCTTTGAAAACTATTTTTATCTAAATATATACTTAAATACATTTAACTGACCAGGATAATACTTCCAATAAACCAAGATAAAGTACTGCCTGGTGCTTTGATTCCAGTGTCTCTGAACTGAAAACAAAATGGACTCTTCTATAAATCATGATAATGTCTGGCTGGCAAAAGGAAAATCCGAAAAATAAAAAAAACTGTTACGCAATGAATCAATAACATATAAAAAGTAGGGCATTAAAAAGTTAACTCCATTGTCATTGTCAAAAACAAACCCAACCTCCACTAAAAGCACGAGTAGCTTGAGCATTCTGGCAGTAGATCAGTATGTCTTGGTTGGATGCCAGGATGGAGTCAAAGTTAACCGATGAGTTCCATAGCAGTGAAGCTCGTGAAACTGCAGCCTGCCCTCAGTTATAACAGATAGCACCTACTCTAGGGCACCTCTGGCACCAACATCACACAGACCCACAGAGAGAGGTGGCTTTACAAAGGTGGACCAATGTCTTTTCAGGATTCCCCAACCGTTGACTGTACTGTACTCTAACTGTGCTGTACAGTACAGGAACATGGCCCTGTCATCTGAAGAGGACATAAATATAGCGTTGTTAAACCTGTACTTTAGAATTAGTATCAGAAGACAGAGTTAATCATTGATTAATGGAAAATGTTGATTCAATTATTAGACACATGTTGATTCAATTATGATTACATTTAAAGACAAACAAGACAGAAGGAAATGTTGTCCTTTATCAGACTTAAGGGTGAATCTAGTCACGTATCATATACTGTATGCAGCGGATCCCAGCCAGGTAGAACTCTAACAGAGAAGAAGATCCCTGGCATTTTTTAAATTGATTTTATTTCACCTTTATTTAACCAGGTAGGCTACTTGAGAACAAGTTCTCATTTGCAACTGCGACCTGGCCAAGATAAAGCATAGCAATTCGACACATACAACAACACAGAGTTACACATGGAATAAACAAAACACAGTCAATCATACAGTAGAACAAAATAAAACAAAACAAAAAGTATATATACAGTGAGTGCAAATGAGGTAAGATAAGGGAGTTAAGGCAATAAATAGGCCATGGTGGGAAGTAATTACAATATAGCAATTAAGATGTGTAGATGTGCAGAAGATGAATGTGCAAGTAGGGATACTGGGGTGCAAAAGAGCAAGATAAATAAATAAACACAGTACGGGGATGAGGTAGGTAGATAGATGGGCTGTTTACAGATGGGCTATGTACAGGTGCAGTGATCTGTGAGCTGCTCAGATAGCTGATGCTTAAAGTTAGTGAGGGAGATATATAGTGCCTTGCGAAAGTATTCGCCCCCCTTGAACTTTGCGACCTTTTGCCACATTTCAGGCTTCAAACATAAAGATATAAAACTGTATTTTTTGTGAAGAATCAACAACAAGTGAGACACAATCATGAAGTGGAACGACATTTATTGGATATTTCAAACTTTTTTAACAAATCAAAAACTGAAAAATTGGGAGTGCAAAATTATTCAGCCCCTTTACTTTCAGTGGAGCAAACTCTCTCCAGAAGTTCAGTGAGGATCTCTGAATGATCTAATGTTGACCTAAATGACTAATGATGATAAATACAATCCACCTGTGTGTAATCAAGTCTCCGTATAATATCCAATAAATGTCATTCCACTTCATGATTGTGTCCCACTTGTTGTTGATTCTTCACAAAAAAATACAGTTTTATATCTTTACGTTTGAAGCCTGAAATGTGGCAAAAGGTCGCAAAGTTCAAGGGGGCCAAATACTTTCGCAAGGCACTGTAAGTCTCCAACTTCTGCGATTTTTGCAATACTTGCCCCCTTTTTGATTTTCTCTATTTTTGCATCTTTTTTGATACGGAATGTTCTCAGATCTTCAACCAAAACCTAATATTAGATCAAGGGAAACTGAGTTGACAAATAACAAAGTTATGCAACACCAATTATCCTGTGTGAAAAAGTAACTGCCCGTTGACACTCAATAACTGGTTGTTCCACCTTTTGCTGCAATGACTGCAACCAAACGCTTCCTGTAGTTGTTGATCAGCCTCTCACATCGCTGTGGAGGAATTTTGGCCCACACTTCCATGCAGAACTGCTTTTGGAATTCTCTCTCACTCTCACGCCCTCTCAACCCATATTTTCTCTCCCTCTTTCTTTCTCTCTCGCTCTCTCTCGCTCACACACTTTCTCTCTCTTTCTCAAGAAAGCAACAACTTTATTTGACAAAAATGCTTTTATTGATTGTAAAAACTTTCCAAAAAAGTTATGGGAAAACAATTAAGAGCTTACTTTGTTCCAGCTATCTCATCATACCCATCTAGTGTGGAGGTTGACGGGAGAACAATGACAGAATCAGCTGACATTGACAATCATTTTGCGGATAAAAAAAAAGAAGACAACTAATTTACAGAGAGATACTCTATATACCCATTCTTCCAAAAAAAGCTACAGGAACTGTAGCTTTTTAGGAACTCCTTCCTAATATTGAGTGGCACGCTGCACCCCCTTTTGCACTCAGAGTAGCCTCAATTCGTCGAGGAGTGGAGAGTACAAAGTGTTGAAAGCGTTCCACAGGGATGCTGGCACATGTTTACTCCAATGCTTCCCACAGTTGTGTCTAGTGGGCTGGATGTCCTTTGGGTGGTGGACCATTCTTGACACACATGGGAAACCTATAGTACCAGACCCCGTTCAAAGGCACTTCAATATTTTGTCTTGACCATTCGCCCTCTGAATGACACACATACACAATGCATGTCTCAATTGTCTCAAGGCTTAAACATCCTTCTTTAACCTGTGTCCTCCCCTTCATCTACACTGATTGAAGTGGATTTAGCACGGCAACATCAATAAGGGATCCTAGCTTTCACCTAGATTCACCTGCTCAGTCTATTTAATGGAAATTGCAGGTGTTCCTAATGGCTTGTACACTCAGTGTATAAATTCAAAACAATACTTTAGAACCGCTTAAATATAAGACATTGAAAGGTTGTGTATGACTATGGTAGATGAAGGAACCAATCTATCTGGTTAGAGTTTATCTGGTCAATAAAATGAGCTACAAAAGTATTGGGACAGTGACACATTTTGTTGTTGTTTTGGCTCTGTACTCCAGCACTTTGCATTTGAAATGTTACAATGACTGTGTTATAGTGCAGACTGTCAGATTTTATTTGATTTAATCTGAGGTTATTGTCATCCATATTTAGAAATTACAGCACTTTTTGTACATAGTCGTGCATTTTAGGGGACCAAAAGTATGCAGACAAATCCACTTATATATATATAATAATGTAATAATGTGCCATTTTGGAGTCACTTTTATTGTAAATAAGAATAGAATGTGTTTATTAACACTTCTACATGAATGCGGATGCGACCATGATAATCCTGAATGAATTGTGAATAATGATGAGTGAGAAAGTTACAGACACCAAAATGACACAAAACATAATTTGCCATGAATGAATATCCATTTGGCACAAAACATTCTGAACACAACCAAAACAAACAGCCTGCTATGAATATGGGACCAATACTTAACTTTTAACTACTTTAAAGATGCAGTATGTAGATATCGCTCCACCATTTCCTGGTTGCAAAAATGTTAATAGTTCTCCTAATTTAGTATAGTGTAGAAATATGTTTTCCATAGCCCAAAATATTGTGTTTTCAGCGAGTGTACAAACAGAAAGGAATGGGAAGCATAGAAATAGTGCACATAGAAAAGATGTACAGCTTCTTAGGCTTGGTTTCAATGACAGATCTATTACACATATTTCTATGTGATTTTGGTCAGGTTGCCCAAAAAGTTACATATAGCAGCTTTAATAGACATATCTCTCTCTCTCTCTCTCTCTCTCTCTCTCTCTCTCTCTCTCTCTCTCTCTCTCTCTCTCTCTCTCTCTCTCTCTCTCTCTCTCTCTCTCTCTCTCTCTCTCTCTCTCTCTCTCTCTCTCTCTCTCTCTCTCTCCCTCTCTCTCTCTCTTGTTTCTCTCCCTCCCTACCTCCCTCCCTACCTCCCTCCCTCCCTCCCCCCCTCAATGCTGACATTGATTATGTTGTACGTTAACAACAGCATCAACTTTACATTCCTTCTGAAACAGATGACTTATGGGTAGATAGGACCAGGAGTTGCTCCTGAAGATGTGACCTGACATATGACCCTGGTCAGGTCACAAGTTTAGGAAAAACTCCTGGCCCTATGTATACAGCTATGAGCCTGTCTGTCTGGATATATGTGTGTGTGTGTGTTTGAAGGCCTTCCAACGTGAAAGGCAGAGAGTCCATATCTCCCAGCTCTGTGATAGCTTTCCCTTTCCTATCAAAGACTGGAGGGCAAAGTAGGGAGGACGGAGGAAGGAGGGAGGGTGTGTGTGTCAATGTGTGCGTGTCTGTGTATGTGTGTGCGTGCGTGTCATACCCCGAGCCGGGGCCCAGTGCGCCTTGATGCGACAAGAAGGGCAGAGTTGCTCAACCATGTTACTAATTAATGGAGGTTCTAAACACAAGGCCTGGGCTATTAGCATAAAAATAAATCTGATCTATTCTCTTTTTTCTTCCCTCTACAAGGACATAATCAAAAGCATTTAAGGCGTCATGTTGCCCAAATCACACATCAATCTATGGGCCGTTTGGATCTCTACTGCGGGGCAGCCGCGCATTACCAGTAATAACATTTCTGGTGTAATCAGGCATATATATTTCTTATTCCTTCAATCGGCAGCGGCGGCGGAGGGATGGAGTTGTAGCAGCTAATGTATTCAAAGTCAGACCAACTGCCGCTCGCAGAGGGGAAAAAAGAGACTTGGTTGAGTAACCGTAATAATTGGAAAATGATTTTGATAGCCTGAAACAATCTAATATATTACAGAATTTTATTAAAATAATATCAAATCAAATTAACTACTATTCCATAATGAATTAGGTAACAAGGTAGGCAGATATTAATCGCTATCCCCTCCCTTAGGCCAGGGGAGACAGGGAGAGGGGTGAGGGGGAGGGAGGGAAGGAAGGAGGGAGAAAGGGGAGGAGGGGGGGGGGTTATTAACTTGGCTCTTGCGGCTTGTTGGAAGTCAGAGGAAGGCAGTAAGAAAAGTCCTTCAGGAGTTTTATGTCATTTTTTCACTCTTCCCATGGATTATTTTCTTCCTGCTTTCTGAGGAACTTGCTTTTATTTTTGCCCTCTCTGGCTGCCTGCCTGCCTGTCGATGTGGGTCTACTGTTCTACACTACAAGCTACACTGCTATAGGGAGGTACAGTCTCACCTACGTCATCCTCAGCCCGGACCTGATTGGTTGTTTTAAGACGAGCCCCCTCGGTTGGTCGGCGTCCCATAATTAGGTTGGCGTGCCATGACTTCATCCAGCGCCCTGCACCGCGGCTCTCCTTGCCATCCTTTCCGGCGCTCTGCGAGGACGCCTATGGGGGCCTTCCAGGCCCTTACATCTGGTCGGTTGGTTATAATCAGGCCCAGGTCTGGGCCCTTTGAAAGCATAATCAGATGGCTGGCTGAGCCGTGCCAGATATTTAATGTATCAGGCCCATGCCAGCTCCCCTCTCAGCACTGCAAGCCTCTTCTAATTCCAGCATGCCAATCAATTACTGCACACATGGACTGGGCCAACTAAATAACCAGATGCAGCGGAGCACTAGTCAGGGCTATCTGTGTGTGTAGTATAGCTTAATGTTATTCTCCTCCATTATGGCATGATGAGCTTGTGTTTTTACAGAACTTCATGAGGGTTGGAGGGAGTACCTGTTTGGAGAACCGACTGCCACACTGGCCCGTACCGGAAAGGGGTATGGGGGGGGGGGTGTAAGTAACCCTAACCCATCCGATATTTGATAAACGGAATGAGACAACTATTACAAAACCCCAAAGCACTCTTCTAGCCTGAATATATTGATGGTTCTTGTTGACTAATTGACCTTTTTTGTAGAAAGAAAAGTTGGGACACCTGCAAAGGGGGTTAAATGTGGTACTGTCCTGAAAAAAGGGATGGCCAACCTAACATAATGTCAACTTTCTTGACTAGGCTGCAATGTTCATCGCCATGAAAAAAGTTGTAACTTTTGTTTGCATTTAGGGGAGCTCATGTCTCATTCGGGGGTCTGACCCCCCCTGTAATTCACAATCTGAGGAGAGGGGTGGTGGCCCCTGTTAGGAGAGGGGTGGTGGCCTCTGTAGGAGAAGGGTGGTGGCCCCTGTTAGGAGAAGTGTGGTGGCCTCTGTTAGGTGAGGGGTAGTGGCCCTTGTAGGAGAAGTGTGGTGGCCCCTGTTAGGAGAAGTGTGGTGGCACCTGTAGGAGAGGGGTGGTGGCCCCTGTTAGGTGAGGGGTGGTGGCCCCTGTTAGGAGAGGGGTGGTGGCCCCTGTTAGGAGAGGGGTGGTGGCTCCTGTTAGGAGAGGAGTGGTGGCCCCTGTTAGGAGAAGTGTGGTGGCCCCTGTAGGAGAGGGGTGGTGGCCCATGTTAGGTGAGGGGTGGTGGCCCCTGTTAGGAGAGGGGTGGTGGCCCCTGTTAGGAGAGGGGTGGTGGCCCCTGTTAGGAGAGGGGTGGTGGCCCCTGTAGGAGAGGGGCGGTGGCCCCTGTTAGGTGAGGGGTGGTGGCCCCTGTTAGGAGAAGTGTGGTGGCCCCTGTTAGGAGAGGGGTGGTGGCCCCTGTTAGGTGAGGGGTGGTGGCCCCTGTTAGGAGAGGGGTGGTGGCCCCTGTAGGTGAGGGGTGGTGGCCCCTGTTAGGAGAAGTGTGGTGGCCCCTGTAGGAGAGAAATGGTGGAGCCTGTAGTAGAGACGTGTAGACCCTTGCGGCCACCAGACATCACCACATCGCCGGAGCTTAAACAGGAAGATAACCCTAACAATGGCAGGACCAATGACTTTCTACTTTAGTGGGCCACGCAGCGTAGGCTGAGAAAACCCTTATCCCAAACACAGCTAATAGATGTGGCTTAACCTAGTCCAGAGGATAGAGGTTTTGTCAATTTAGGATCACTTTACCAGGATTTGGCTGTGTGGCGTCGTGGATTATCATTGGTGCCCCGTGGCACACCGGGGGTATCTGCCCTCGAAACCCAGGATAATGGGGGTCCTTTCCTAAAGGAGATAAGACTAGCTACTTATCTAAGACATTGCAGGTGCTTGCAAAGTCGATTTCAGCACTGGGAGACGGTCCCAATGAGCAGCCTTTTAAAGATACGTTAGATATGATGGGGAGAGGGAGAGAAGGAGGGAAAGGAAGAGAGAGAGGGGGAGAAAGTGCTACTTTGAGAAGATTACACAAACCCCCCGACGAGGCTCCGTATCTCTCATAGTACTCATGTCAGTAAGAAACACCAGTGCATTCCTACACATCTCCCTCCGACAACAAAGAGAGAAAAAATACTTTCTTGCCACTCAAAGAAAAGCACTCAGTAAGTTTTCCAAGAGACCTCTCCTGTCATAAACCAGGAGTGCGAGAGAGAGAGAGAGAGAGAGAGAGAGAGAGAGAGAGAGAGAGAGAGAGAGAGAGAGAGAGAGAGAGAGAGAGAGAGAGAGAGAGAGAGAGAGAGAGAGAGAGAGAGAGAGAGAGAGAGAGAGAGAGAGAGAGCATTTAGCCTAATACCACTGTTGGCACATCCCTCCTTCTCTCTTCCTCCTTTCTTCCATCTCTCCATGTGAATGAAGACATGAATCAGGAAGGAAATAGACTTTCCTCATTGGCAACAGAGGGAGGCAGCACCCCTGACACCTATGATGCCACACTGCCACATTCCCCACCTGACTCCTGCAACACAGTCGAACAGAGTAGAGCAGAGGAGACGGAAACGACCAAAGAGCAAAACAACATTTTTAATTTTTAATGACTAATTATTTCAGAGGCTTTTTATGGCTTTATTTTAGCAGTGACAGTCAGCAGGGAGAGCGGGATTAGGTTCCTCAGGGAAGAGACAGAGGAGAGATGAGAAAAGAAGCAGGCAGAGGGAGGACAGCTCATTCTGATCCAAGGGGGGCTTTGCAGGCCAGGGGGGTGACAGCTGCACTGTCTTTAGCCCGGATTTGAATTTGAATTCTATCTAACGATGCAGCGCCGCGCGGACTTGGCAGGGCAGTCGGCTAATCTTCCAGACACAAATGCCTGGGCTTTTCTTGTGTGCCCTCACAGAGATTTGAGTAATTAAAGTTAAATTGAAGGAATAAAAAAATATCCTTCTTGTACTGAGGCTGTCTTGCCTAATGCCAAGTGTGAATAGTCAGGTTTGTCCTAGAACTCTAATCCCCAATGATATTTCTCCTGAACCGAGGTGCTGCCAAGTTTTCACACAAGCTCTAAAAGACTGTGATAAGGCAAGGCCAGGGCCACGGCTTTCTTTCATCTTACAGCCATCTTTAAGGAAGGAGGAAGAAAAGAAATGAGAGAGGAAGGGAGGGAGGGAGCGAAGGAGAGACAGAGGGAGGGGGAATTATGTAAAAGTGGAAATGGCCATCTGACGGTCGGGTGGCGAACATCATTCACGTCCAGAAGGAAGGAACAGGAACAGAGGAACAGGTGAGGCAGGTGGGAGGACTCCAGGCTTGCCAGGGGTTTAACATGTTGAGGAATGATGGCTGGAGAGAACAGGACAGCAGGTGGGGCAGCTAACTTCACATATTATATAACTCTGTACTGTCTGTACTGTCTGTCTGCCTGTCTGATTTTCTATCTGTTTGTCTGGCCCCCAGCTCCAAAACCCTATAACCTGATCCATACTTCATGTTTATGACCTGGGGTTGGTCTCATGTCTGAGAGTTAGGTACTATTTGCAGGTGTGCTGTTGCTGCTGTCTTGTCTGTCTGCCATATACAGTAAATTCACCACAGGGCGGAGGGACAGACAAATGCTCTCTCTCTCTCTCTCTCTCTTTCTCTCTCTCTCTCTCTCTCTCTCTCTCTCTCTCTCTCTCTCTCTCTCTCTCTCTCTCTCTCTCTCTCTTTCTCTCTCTCTCTCATCCCCATGCTCCCTCCCTCTCTCCCCCCCTCTCCCCTCCCTCCCCCTCTCTCACCACCCTCTCTCTGTCCTCTTTCTAAAAGTGGAAGCCCACATACAGTATGAAACTCTACCTCCCAGAGCCCAGATTTTATCGAGGATCAGAGGATCCAGCAGGGAATCACAGGCGTGAACTGAGTAAATAGAACAAGAATTAACTTCTCCCATGGCCATCTGTGGCATGATAATAGGACTAGAACTGCCAAGAAATTAACCTGTGATTGGAGTAAGGACATGCTGCATTTATCTGGTGGAGACAGAGATAAGAGAGGACTAGAACTGAGAGAGAAATTAACCTGTGAGAGAGAGAGAGAGAGACATGCTGCAGAGACTCAGTGGAGAGAGAGAGAGAGAGAGAGAGAGAGAGAGAGAGAGAGAGAGAGAGAGAGAGAGAGAGAGAGAGAGAGAGAGAGAGAGAGAGAGAGAGAGAGAGAGAGAGAGAGAGAGAGAGAGAGAGAGAGAGAGAGAGAGAGAGAGAGAGAGAGAGAGAGAGAGATCCAGATCCAGCTAACAATTCTAGGTTGAGAGAACGTTTTTGTCGTGTTAACCGTAGATTCTATTCTAATGTTTGAGGTCCCGTTTTCCGTCAGTTAGGGGAACATTCTATCTATGTTAGCAAAAACCTTCTGAGAACCTCTCTAGCATGTTTTGGTGTTAAAGTTAGGAGAACATTCCCTTAATATCAAGCAGAACCTATTAGGAATGTGGTGACAATGGTCTCAGAATATACAACACATGTTCTAGACATGTTTCATGGGAATGTTGCAAGACCATTCCCATGTACAGTTAAGGTTAGGGTACACAGAACGTGGTTGCCATGTTCTCAGAATGTAAGATATTAATGTTGTAGATGTGTTTCATGGGAACGTGGCAAGAACGTTTCTGACTTCTCCTGATGGTCCCAAAGAAACGTGTCTCATTATACATCACACGTTGTTACTGTTGCCTAGTGCATCAAGGCCCTGAATGGTGGACCGCTGATCCAATCACAGATAGCTCTTTTTTGTCTGTTGGCAAAATGAAGGCTACTCACACACAGTGCTTTTAACATTCCTAATTTGTTGCTGAAACATGCCCCAGGTGGTAGTATTGATTCTGATATAAACATGGTCCAGGTGATAGTGTTGATTCTGATAGAAACATGGACCAGGTGGTAGAAACATGGTCCAGGTGAGGGTGTTGATTCTGATAGAAACATGGTCCAGGTGATAGTGTTGATTCTGATAGAAACATGGTCCAGGTGATAGTGTTGATTCTGATAGAAACATGGACCAGGTGATAGTGTTGATTCTGATAGAAACATGGTCCAGGTGATAGTGTTGATTCTGATAGAAACATGGTCCAGGTGGTAGAAACATGGTTCAGGTGATAGTGTTGATTCTGATAGAAACATGGTCCAGGTGATAGAAACATGGTCCAGGTGGTAGAAACATGGTCCAGGTGGTAGAAACATGGTTCAGGTGATAGTGTTGATTCTGATAGAAACATGGTCCAGGTGATAGAAACATGGTCCGGGTGATAGAAACATGGTCCAGGTGATAGAAACATGGTCCAGGTGGTAGAAACATGGTCCAGGTGGTAGAAACATGGTTCAGGTGATAGTGTTGATTCTGATAGAAACATGGTCCAGGTGATAGAAACATGGTCCAGGTGATAGAAACATGGTCCAGGTGGTAGAAACATGGTCCAGGTGATAGAAACATGGTCCAGGTGGTGGAAACATGGTTCAGGTGATAGTGTTGATTCTAATAGAAACATGGTCCAGGTGATAGAAATATGGTCCAGGTGATAGAAACATGGTTCAGGTGGTAGTATTGATTCTGATAGAAACATGGTCCAGGTGGTAGTATTGATTCTAATAGAAACATGGTCCAGGTGATAGAAACATGGTCCAGGTGGTAGAAACATGGTCCAGGTGATAGAAACATGGTCCAGGTGGTAGAAACATGGTTCAGGTGATATTGTTGATTCTAATAGAAACATGGTCCAGGTGATAGAAACATGGTCCAGGTGGTAGAAACATGGTTCAGGTGATAGAGTTGATTCTAATAGAAACATGGTTCAGGTGGTAGTATTGATTCTAATAGAAACATGGTCCAGGTGATAGAAATATGGTCCAGGTGGTAGAAACATGGTTCAGGTGGTAGTATTGATTCTGATAGAAACATGGTCCAGGTCGTAGTATTGATTCTGATAGAAACATGGTCCAGGTGATAGTGTTGATTCTGGTAGAAACATGGTCCAGGTGATAGTGTTGATTCTGGTAGAAACATGGTCCAGGTGATAGTGTTGATTCTGATAGAAACATGGTCCAGGTGATAGTGTTGATTCTGATAGAAACATGGTCCAGGTGATAGTGTTGATTCTGGTAGAAACATGGTCCAGGTGATAGTGTTGATTCTGATAGAAACATGGTCCAGGTGATAGTATTGATTCTGATAGAAACATGGTCCAGGTGGTAGTATTGATTCTGATAGAAACATGGTCCAGGTGATAGTGTTGATTCTGGTAGAAACATGGTCCAGGTGATAGTGTTGATTCTGATAGAAACATGGCCCAGGTGATAGTGTTGATTCTGATAGAAACATACCCAGAACATTGCGGACATATTCCTAGAATATCAGAAATGTGTTTATTTACAGTGGCATATCTGTACTTTCTCACATTTTCCATTTAAATATTAAAGTCTAAGTCTTTTTTTTGTTGTTGACATATATCTAGCCCCTTATTTCTTTTGGCACAAAACTCCATCGATACTTCCATTCGTTTGTATGGATTACCTTTAGTCGAGTCATAATAGTTTGTAGGCCAAACTGTTCTTACACTACAGATGATTTCGTGAGAAGACACAATTTTCAGGATGTCTCATGGTCTGACAAACACCACTTTTGCTCGGCCACCTTCCACCGCCAATACAGATTTTTTTTTTAAGTTAGTAAGAAAATATTTGTAATAAGTAATAATTACATACTTACTTTTATGAGTAATGGAGTAATATAATGAGGTACTGTTTTCAAATATTGTATTTTAATTACTGTTACTTTTTCAAGTATATTTCTTTCAGATGCATATCTACAGCGTGTTATATATACTTATAATATATATATTTTTTAAAGTCTTGTCTCATGCTAAGGAAATTCATGCTACAGTCAAACCCAATATTGTAGAGCCGGAAATCAAAGAAAGATGGCAGCTGTGTTGTTACCCCACTTAACCTTTTCTGTGTGGAAATGCTCCCATTGTTTGTCAGTTAATCGAGGAGAAAGAGAACAACATTTTTGTCAAATGCAAACTCTGCAAAGGCAGCATTGATCTCTTTATCCAGAAACACCACATCAAATTGGAAAAAGAGTCTGGAGGTCGTGCACGAAGGCTCAAAGCTGGGAGCCAAAGTTCCAGAAATATGTGAAAGAGGAAAAATCATAACGAACAAAGACGCATAAATAATAGTTCCAAGTGTTCTAACGACATTTCCATATAACCCATCGAAATGTCTAATAAATTCAATTCAAAACGGCAATAATGATATTAACATCACATTTGTATTACTGCACTGTTGGAGCTAGGAACGTAAGCATTTCGCTGCGACCGTGATAACATCTGTAAAACATTTGCATGCGACCGTTAAAATGTTATTTGACATACAATACAAATTTCATTAAATGCATATTTTTTTCTGATCAATCTACACACAATACCCACTAATGACACATTTAAAATATATTTTTTAGAACTTTTAGCAAATTTATAAAACCTTCAAAACAGAAATACCTTATTTACATAAGTATTCAGACACTTTGCTATGAGACTCAAAATGGAGCTCAGGTGCGTCCTGTTTCCATTGATCATCCTTGAGTCTCTATAACTTGATTGGAGTCCACTTGGTGGTAAATTCAATTGATTGGACATGATTTGGAAAGGCACACACCTGTCTATATAAGGTTCCACAGTTGACTGTGCATGTCAGAGCAAAAATCAACCCATGAAGTCGAACTAATTGTCCGTAGAGCTCAGAGACCGGATTATGCCGATGCAAAGATCTTGGGAAGGGTACCAAAACATGCAGCATTGAATGTCCCCAAGAACACAGTGGCCTCCATCATTCTTAAATGGAATAAGTTTGGAACCAACAAGATTATTCATAGAGCTGGCTGCTGTCCAAACTGAGCAATCGGGGAGAAGGTCCTCGGTCAGGGAGGTGACCAAGAACCAGATGTTCACTCTGACAGAGCTTCAGAATTCCTCTGTGGAGATGGGAGAACCTTCCAGAAGGACAACCATCACTGCAGCACTCCACCAATCAGGCCTTTATGGTAGAGTGGCCAGACGGAAACCACTCCTCAGTAAAAATCACATGACAGCCCGCTTGGAGTTTGCCAAAACACACTTAAAGAACTCTCAGACCATGAGAAACAAGATTCTCTGGTCTGATGAAACCAAGATTAAACTCTTTGGCCTGAATGCCAAGTGTCACGTCTGAAGAAAACCTGTCACCATCCCTACGGTAAAGCATGGTGGTGGCAGCATCATGCTGTGGGGATGTTATTCAGTTGCAGGGACTGGGAGACTAGTCAGGTTTGGGGGAAAGATGATTGGAGCAAAGTACAGAAATCTCCATGATGAAAACCTGCTCCAGAGTGCTCAGGACCTCAGACTGGGGCGAAGGTTCTTCTTCCAACAAGACAACAACCCTAAGCACACAGCCAAGACAACGCAGGAGTGGCTTTCGGACAAGTCTCTGAATTTCCTTGAGTGACCTAGCTAGAGCCCAGACTTGAACCCAAGCTGAAAATAGCTGTTCAGCAAAGCTCCCCATCCAACCTGACAAAGCTTGAGAGGGTCTGCAAAGAAGAATGGGACAAAAGTCCCCAAATACAGGTGTGTCAAGCATGTAGCGTCATACCCAAGAAGACTCGAGGCTGCAATCGCTGCCAAGGGTGCTTCTACAGAGTACTGAGTAAAGGGTCTGAATACTTATGTAAATGTGATACTTCATTTTTTTTTATACAGTCTTTGCTTTGTCGTTATGGGACGCTGTGTGTAGATAGGTGAGGGAAAAAAACAATTTAATCCATTTCAGAATAAGGCTGTAACGTAACAAAATGTGGAAAAAGTAAAGGGGTCTGAATACTTTCCAAATGCACTGTCTATTGTTAAGAATGAGAGAGTAGGGTGACTCCCCTAGTGGGCCTCAAACCCAGGCCACCACTACCAATAACGAACACCCTAACCATTGCGCCAGTAAGGGATGTAGAGTATTTAGAGCATGTGCTTTTTGGGCCAGTATAGTTTGTCCCTGTCCAGAACAAACTGTAAACCCTCCTCCCTGGGCACTTGTGTAGATCGGAAACAATTTGATAGGTGTCAACAATAGAGTAAATACACTTTGAAGTAAATCTCAGCTCTGTTTAGAAGTACACTCAAGAAAATATTTGATTGATAATATTGATACAGGAGTATCATTAAAACAGGTTAATATGCCCTACCTACATTAGACAACTATACAGAAAGCCCTTCAATTGCTGAAAAAAGTAAATAAAATCAATGGTGAGAATAATCAGATTAAAGGATGCATGGCACGGACATGGTGGTGTAACAGGGAGATCAGAGTAAAGGGAACCTAGCGATTGAGAGTTCGAATCCCAATTAAGGATATGTTGGATAACAATTCATGTATAAATGAACATGCACACAATGTAATCATGTCAATTGGAATTACTGTAGATTGAAAGCACTGTGTCTGAGTATTCCTAACCTTACAAACAAAGAACTATGAATGGATCAGGGGTTCAACAATCAGGGCCTTCACTGGCTCAGTAACACGACTTGATGTATATTTTTCTTTGGACGCAAATGTTCTCTCAACGTTCCCAGGAAACGTGTCTCGAACAGCGAAAATCTTATGTTCTGAGAACATGGCAACCACGTCCTGTGCATTTGTTTGATGGGACATTGATGGGATATTCTCCAAACCCACAGAAAACTGGAAACGTGAAATGTTCTTGCAGCGTTCCCATGAAACGTGTCTGGAACATTAATATCTTAAGTTCTGAGAACAGGGTAACCACATTCTGGGTAGTTTATATTTGAAATGAATGGAATCATCACAGGAACATTCCTTTGAAAAAAATGTGTTAATGACTTAATGATACTTTTAAGGGAACATTCTCAAAAGTTTCTGGAACGTTTGTAGTTAGAGAGACAGAGAGAGAGAGAGAGAGAGAGAGAGAGAGAGAGAGAGAGAGAGAGAGAGAGAGAGAGAGAGAGAGAGAGAGAGAGAGTCTGTGTGAGTCTGCGTGTGTGCCTATCTTCTTATTCACTTGTTTTTTTAGTACAACCAGATTTACACTAGAGCTTTTTTCTTGTGCTGGTTTGCAGGCTGACAGCCTGGGGCGTAATACCTCTGAAATTACCGAGGTGCTCTTCTTTGGTAACCAGAGAGATGAGAATGTTGGCGGCCGGGCCGGGCAACAAGACTCCAATTGTATAACCTCCCTCCCACACACATTCCTTAATTTCTCTCACTATCTCTCTCTCTCTTTGTCACACCTTCATTTTCTCAATCTCTCTCTTTCAAATGAAATCATCAAATTTGATTCGTCACATGCTTTGCAAACAAAACGTGAAAACTAAGAGCGGAAAGCTTAATGGATTCCCAAGAGGAAAATAATAGAAAAATAACAATAACACAATGAGTAACAATAACTTGGCTATGTGTACCGGTACCAGTACAGAGTCGATGTGCAGGGGTATAAGGTAATTGAGGTAGAAGAAGCTTTTTCCTTTAACCAGTTGAAGCTAGGGGGGCGCTATTTCATTATTGGATTAAAAAATGTGCCCGTTTTAAGCGCAATATTTTGTCACAAAAAGATGCTCGACTATGCATATAATTGCCAGCTTTGGAAAGAAAACACTCTGACGTTTTCAAAACTGCAAAGATATTATCTGTGGGTGCCCCAGAACTGATCTTACAGGCGAAACCAAGATGCAACTTCAAACAGGAAATGAGCAGGATTTTTGAGGCTCTGTTTTCCATTGTCTCCTTATATGGCAGTGAAAGCGCCACGAATTAGCCTGCCCTTTCTATCGTTTCTCCAAGTTGTCTGCAGCATTGTGACGTATTTGTAGGCATATCATTGGAAGATTGGCCATAAGAGACTACATTTACCAGGGGTCCGCCCAGTGTCCTTTGTTGAAATTGTTGCGTAATCTCCAAGCTGCTCGCATTCATCCATGTGATTGAGACAGAGAGGAGACTTCCAGGAATGATATATCATGAAGAGATATGTGAAAAACACCTTGAGGATTGATTCTAAACAACGTTTACCATGTTTCAGTTGATATTATGGAGTTAATGTGGAAGAAAGTTTGGCGTTTGGATGAATGAATTTTCATTTTTTTTTGGTAGCCAAACATGACGCTGAAAACGGACCGATTTCTCCTGCACAAATAATCTTTCAGGAAAACATCCGAAGTTCTTCAAAGGTAAATTATTTATTGAATGTCTTTGCTGGTTTTTGTGAAAATGTTGCCTGCTAATGCTAACGCTAAATGCTAATGCTAAATGCTAACGCTAAATGCTAACGCTAAACGCTAAATGCTAGTTTGCTATGGTTGAGAAGCATATTTTGAAAATCTGAGATGACAGTGTTGTTAACAAAAGGCTAAACTTGAGAGAAAATAGATTAATTTCATTTCATTTGCGATTTTCATGAATAGTTAATGTTGCGTTATGGTAATGAGCTTGAGGCTGTATTCACGATCCGGGATGGCTAGACGCAAGAAGTTAACGAGTCCGACGTGAAGGATCTTCTGCTTTCTCTGGAACAGGCCCAAATACCCGTCATTTGCGTGACAAAAAGAGATATAAAGGGGACGGATTTCGGGCTGCCTTCTGAGGATTCGTAGGCGAGTGAGTATTCCCCCACTGCCATCCGTTCCCCAATGTGCAATCATTGGAAAATAAAAATTGATGACCTACAATCAAGATTATCCTACCAACAGGACATTAAAAACTGTAATATCTTATGTTTCACAGAGTCGTTGCTGAACAACAACACGGATAATATTGAGCTGGCGGGATTTTCCATGAACCGACAGGACAGAGAAGCTACGCCTGTTAAGACGAGGGTTGGTTGGTGTGTGTCTATTTGTCAACAGCTGGTGCACGACGTCTAATATTAAATAAGTCTCAAGGTTTTGCTCGCCTGAGGTAGAGTACCTTATGATAAGCTGTAGACCACACTATCCTCCAAGAGAGTTCTCATCTATATTATTTGGAGCCATCTATTTACCACCACAAATAGATCCTGGCACTAAAACAGCACTCAACCAACTGTATAAGGCCATAAACAAACAAGAAAATGCTCTTCCAAAAGATGCGCTCCTCGGCGACCGGGACTTTAACGCAGGCAAATTTAACCACCCTTTAACCATTCTACCAGCATGTCACGTGCAACCAGAGGAAAACAACTCTAGATCACCTTTACTCCACACACATGGATGCATACAAAGCTCTCTCCCGCCCTCCATTTGGACAATCTGACCATAATTCTATGCCCCTGATTCCTGCTTACAAGCAAAAACTAATGCAGGAGGTACCAGTGACTCGCTCAATACGGAAGTTGTCAGATGACACGGATGCTATGCTACAGGACTGTTTTGCTAGTACAGACTGGAATATGTTCAGGGATTCATCCAATGGCATTGAGGAGTATACCACCTCAGTCATCGGCTTCATCAATAAGTACATTGACGACGTCGTCCCCACAGTGAGCGCACATACATATCCCAACATGAAGGCATGGATTACAGGCAACATCCTCATCGAGCTAAAGGCTAAAGCTGACGCTTTCAAGGAGCAGGACACTAATCCAGACACTTATAAGAAATCCCACTATGCCCTCAGACGATCCATCAAACAAGCAAAGAGTCAATACAGGATTAAGATAGAGCCAGTGTAGTAGGATTCAGATGTTCATCGTATGTGGCAGGGCTTGAAAACTATTACGGACTACAAAGAGAAACCCAGTTGCGAGCTGCCCAGTGATGCGAGCCTACCAGATAAGCTAAATGCCTTTGATGCTCGCTTCGAGGCAAGCAACAGTGAAGCACACAAGCACCAGCTGTTCTGGACGACTGTTTGATAATGCTCTAGGTAGCTGATGTGAGCAAGACATTTAAACAGGTCAACATTAACAAAGCCGGGGGGCCAGGACGTGTATTCAAATAATGTGCGAACCAACTGGCAAGTGTCTTCACTGACATTGTCAACCTCTCCCTGACCAGGTCTGTAATACCTAAATGTTTCAAGCAGACCACGATAGTCCCTGTGCCCAAGGAAGCAAAGGTAAACTGCCTAAATCATCACTCACATCGGTAGGCATTGAGGTGCTTCGAAAGACTGGTCATGGCTCACATCGACAGCATCCTCCCGGAAACCCTAGTACCACTCCTATTCATATACCGCCCCAACAGATCCAGAGATGATGCAATGTCAATCACACTCCACACTGCCCTTTCCCACCTGGACATATTGAACACCTATGTGAGAATGCTGTTCATTGACCACATTTCAGCGTTCAACACCATAGTACCCACAAAGCTCATCACTAAGCTAAGGACCCTGGGACTAAATACCTCCTTCTGCAAGTGGATCCTGGACAACCTGACAGTCCGCCCCCGTTTGGTAAGGGTAGGCAACAAGACATATGTCACGCTGATGTCACGCTGATCCTCAACACGGGGGCTCCTCAGGGGTGTGTACGTAGTCCCCTCCTGTACTCCCCGTTCACCCATGACTGCGTGGCAAACACGACTCCAACACCATCATTAAGTATACTAATGACACAACAGTGGTAGGCCTGATCACCGACAACAATGAGACAGCCTATAGGGAGGGGGTCAGAGACCTGGCAGTGTGATGCCAGGACAACACCCTCTCCCTCAATGTGATTAAGACAATGGAGCTGATAGTGGACTACAGGAAAAGGCGGGCTGAACAGGCCCCCATTAGCATTGACGACGCTGTTGCGGAGCGGGTCGAGAGTTTAAAGTTCCTTGGTGTCCACATCACTAACTAACTATCATGGTACAAACACACCAAGACAGTTGTGAAGAGGGCACGACAACACCTTTTCCCCCTCAGGAGATTGAAAAGATTTGGCATGGGTCCCCAGATCCTCAAAAAGTTATCCAGCTGCACCATCTAGAGCGTCCTGACCAGTTGCATCTCCGCCTGGTATGGTAACTGCTCGACATCTGACCATAAGGCGCTACAGAGGGTAGTGCGTACGGCCCAGTACATGGGGGGCAAAGCCTCCTGCCATCCAGGACCTATATAGTAGGCGGTGTCAGAGGAAAGCCCCAAAAATAGTCAGACTCCAGTCACCCAAGTCATAGACTGTTTTCTCTGCTACCGCCAGGCAAGAGGTACCGGAGCGCCAAGTCTAGGACCAAAAGGCTCATTAACAGCTTCTACCCCCAAGCCATAAGACTGCTGAACAATGAATCAAATGGCCATCGGACTATTTACATTGACACCCCCCTCATTTGTTTTTACACTGCTGTTACTCGCTGTTTATTATCTATGCATAGTCACTTCACCCCTACCTACATGTACAAATTACCTTGACTAACCTGTACTCCCGCACATTGACTCGGTACCGGTACACCCTGTATTTAGCCTCGGTATTGTTATTTATTGTGTAGCTTTGTATTCTTTGTTACTTCAGTTTATTTGGATCAAAAATTTGGATCAGAATCACCGTTATAATCATTGGCCAGTACAGAGAATTAAGTAAAACCACAAGTCCAAATCCTTATCTCCATCCAAGGCTAATTTAGGAAATGGATGATTTTAGCTAGCTAGCTAGCCACTAGATGACAACACAATGAGATGCTACAATTCCATTTTTTATCTGTCAATAATGACATTTGGCTTGTGATGCGAAGCCAAATCCAAACTGGTTTCCCTTTACCCTTTTTTTGGTGTGCCAGGACCATTCACACCTGAGCTCACTCAGTTTAGCTCAATGCTGATTGGCAATTATATATATTTTTTATTAAGCCAAATGCTCGCTGTCTTCCCTTGCATTCAATTATACAGTGGCAACAATGTCATACTCTTTCTAACCAGACAGCATCAGATATATACCCTACACATACTGAGACAGAAGGGCGCTGTTTCTTTCGCTCAGATGCTTTATGCGCTGAAATACTTTCAGCAGCCTCTTGCGAATTGAAGTAAATTGAAATGATTTTTGTATGTTTTTTTTTCTTAGGTAATTTTTTGGAGAAGCCTGCCTTCCCTTGACACCCATGAACATACGCCACTGCCTGGATGGAAAGGAGCTCGGCAATGACAAATGTTTTCAACCTCCAGAGAAGGAAGAGGCATTGTTGTGCCTTCTTCACGGCTCTATTGGTGTGTGTGGACCCTGTTAATATCTTAGTGATGTGGACACAGAGGAACTTGAAGCAATCCTCAGTCTCAAAACGTAAAAGATCTGCACTGAGATGGTTTGTGAATATGGGCTCAGGTATGTAAAGGAAATGCACACACACTCACAAAGATCCACTTCAGCCCCATTGATGTGGATGGGGGCGTGCTCGTCCCTACGTTTCCTGTAGTCCCCGATCAGCTCCTTTGTCTTGCTGACATTGACGGGGGGGGGTGTTGTTGTCCTGGTCACTGACCTCCTCCCTGTAGGCCGCTTTATCGTCGTTGGTGATCAGGCCAATCACTGTGGTGTCATCAGCAAACTTAATGACTCTCTTTCTCTCTCTCTATCTCTCTCCCTGTGTCCTTCTCCACACCCTCTAACCTCCCACTGCATCGCCAGGGCCTGTTAAGAGCAGGGTGGGAGGGAGGAAAGGCTGGAGGGATGGAGGGAGGTAAAGTGTGTTGTGTAGGTAGCGGTTGGGTGGTGAGGCCCAGGGTTTACCTGCTGGGCTGCAGCAGCAGACATTAAGGCAGCCAAGAGGCATCAGGCGCCACTGAAGCCTGACAGTTGCCCACATCAAAGTACAGAGGGAGGGAGGCCACACCTTGATCCAGCCAGTAGGCCCCCCACCCCGCATCTCTCTCTCTCACTCTCTTCCTCTCTCGTCTCCTCTGTTCAACCCCCTGTCCCCTCACGTATCCCCTCACTCTCTCCTCCTTTCTCTTCTCTCCTCACGCACCTTGATCCACCCACCCCTCAATACTCACTCTCTCCTTTTTCCTCTCTTCAACTCTCACTCCTCACGCTATCCCACTCTCTTGTCCTCTCCTGCCCCCACCCCCCTCCACTCCACACATACACCCCATACCTGTCCGGACAGACACACCAGACAGTAGGCCACCCAGCCTCAGTCCCAGCCTTCAAAGACCTGAGAGCCTGAGAGACACTAGACACAAATAAACGTCTAGACGATATATCTCACTGTGACCTAATGTCTTGGAATCTTTCTTTTAGTTCCATTCTTCTTTTTTCCTCTATTTCTTTTTCATACCTGCACACTGTGTTGAGTTAAGATGACAGGTCAGGTCCAGGAAGTGGTGGAAGGAGGAAAGAGAGAATACTGTGTGTCTCTAAGAGCAATTAGACACTGGGTGCTTACATGAAGGGATTTGTCACTTCACTCCCAAGCCTCAGTCTCAAAACGTAAAAGATCTGCACTGAGATGGTTTGTGAATATGGGCTCAGGTATGTAAATGAAATGCACACACACTCACAAAGATCCACTCCTATATGCTGTAGTCCATTTGGTTAACTAAATGTCCCGATTGCCTTTCAGAGTATAATAATTCCAGATCCTCAATGCAGTAATTCCATAGACGAGCAAGCTATCAACTGTCCCACTGCACAGGGACATACAGAAATGTTGAGAGAGAGAGAGGGAGGCAGCTAGGCTAACAAAGTGTCTATGTGGGCATTTATAGCAGATAAACACTTAATGGCCTCCGCCACGTCATCTGTGTGTTTTATCTCCTTTCCTCAATCAGTCTCTTTATTAGATCCTCCTCTAACGGTCTGTAAAATCGAACATAGTCAACGTACACTAATACACCATGTGGCCATGAATTACTGGGTGGCGTTCTGCTAGTTATGCTGTGGGACTAAGGCTCTCTCCTATTGATAGGCCCATAGATCATGTCTGCTACAGACAATCACAGATGGGTAATTGGAGCTTTTATGGTTGCAGATTTTATGCAGCTATTTGATATAAATTACCACACAAAGCACTAGCTGACCCAAGTCCTTTTATTCCCACACAGTCTTTGTTGGATTGGACAGGGCCTGTCTGAATAGTTCCTCTTAATAGTGTGAGGACCTCGGAGCCATTGGATCCCAATATTGTTTTTAATACATACCTGCTCCTGTTCTGTCGGAGGGCATTAATTATGTTTAGTACAGCTGGAAGACAAAAAGAGAAAGGAACAATCTCTCTCTCTCTTTCTCTCTCAGCTCCTCCCGCCACCCAGTGCTGGAAGGTGATTTTAATTGCCATGTGAAAACCACAAAAAAGAGAGCAGGCTCCCAATAAACATAGGGAGCCACACCTAATGGGGGAATAGTTTAACCTTGCAGAGGAGAGAGAGAGGGGGAGGCTATCCACACTGTAATTACAAAAGAAAAGTGTTCTAGTGTTCTTTTGGGGGAATTCCAGCGTAAAATGGAATGTGATTTCCTTTTTACGCACTTTTTAGGCCAATTCCGACATTGAACTTTAGCATGACAATAGCATGCTATTCCCCCACTATGGAGAATGTGTGCCTTTAGATAACACCTTTACGCAGAATGAAACAATGAATAAGGTCGAGCAACCAGTGTAACAACATCAACTTTTTTCCCCTGATTATTTCTAACACAATTCTCCATACACTGTAATTTACAAATTGATAAGAGCTAGGTAAATGAGTAAGCCATTTGGATAAGGCGATTATAAATATAAATGACAATTATTTTCTTATGATCACCGGAGACTAATGTAAAACCAGGCAGCCAACTGAAGCATATCAACATTTTCCATAGTAAGGTTCATGAAATGCTGCCCTTACAATGTGAAAACCCAAATAATAGGCTTCAGCCTTGCTCAAATGACAATCTAGAGCCAAACCTACCGAGTTGATTTATGATTTCTATAACTTTTTAATGATATGCCCAGGCTTTTTTTTGTACAATATGTATCATGTTAAGTATTAGCCACTATCGGTAGCCACCATCAGTTATACCCACAAACATTTATAACTGTCACTTTAGTGGCAGTTTCCTTACATTTTGCATCATTCCATTACATGGTTTATTTAGTTATTTTTTTCTCTGTCACGTTCGTGTGGTTGTTCCTCAGGATCGCTAGCAACAGTGGATCATATTAGGCTAACATATTACAAATTAATCATTTGTAATAAGTAGCCTGTTTGAATCATTATGGAATGCAGATCGTACATTGCAGTTTAAACCTGGAGCCTGTCGCACGGTTCACGACGACTGGACGTTTGTCATCGCAGTTCCATGATTACTGAGGATTATAGAGTAGATTTATAGGACTAATGTTCAACCCCCCCATTGTACACAATTTTCTCACCTTCCAGTATTTCATGGATGGAACAATTGAATATGGCAACTTTCAGGATGAATCAAACCACTGTATTTTTCATTCACCGATATATTTTGCGTGTAAAGGTTCTCCTCACAAATACTTTCCGAACCCTAAATAATATACAACATCCCAGTATCTTTAAATCGACCAAATGGTGCTTAAAAGGAGACGAATATGCCTGTATTTACATGGCTTTCTTTCATTCATTCCAAACATTCTGAACCATTCTCTCCATGTTCTAGTGAGTCTGTCGAGAAAAGTTCTTATTAAAAAGGTACGTCAAATTTAAAGGGATGGCTTTAGATAAATGTCCTGAAAACTCTATTGAACGAAAACTACACAATACATTTTGTTGGCCAGCAAGTGGGAGAGTTTTCAGCAGTTGTTTTACATTTATTTAGCAAGCGCAAGGGAACCACGCCTGCAAAGCCTGTTATACACCACACTTGCAGACAAACCTATGGGCTCACTCATGCAATAATTACTTTCCTTTCTTTCAACCAATAGGCATAAATCTAGGGGAGTAATTTGTGTCAACTCACCCCCTGCTTTTCAGCAACAGTCTTCCAACAACCTTCCACCTCCCTACCACCACCAACTGAAGGCCCATCATCGAAACCCTGTTTACCCCTGCCCCAAATATCTCCAAATAATGCTCCTGGGATACCCCAAACTATTTGATAAAACTCCATATTGTGATCTCTCTGTCTTGTCATTCAGTTAACTTCTTATGGCTGGGGGCAGTATTGAGTAGGTTGGATGAATAAGGTGCCCAGAGTAAACTGCCTGCTACTCAGGCCCAGTTGCTAATATATGCATATTATTAGTGGGGGCGAATGAGAGCTGATTGAGTCAGGGGTCTGGCAGAGTGCCATGAGCTGAACATGCACACTCACGTGAGAGTTAGCTGTGTTCCATTGCATTTCTACAGACAAAGGAATTCTCCGGTTGAAACATTATTGAAGATGTATGATAAAAACATCCTAAAGATTGATTCTATACTTCGTTTGACATGTTTCTATGAATTGTAATATGACTTTCGCAAGGACTTGCCCACACCTCGTGAGTTTGGATTGTGTACTAAACGCGCAAACAAAAAGGAGGCATTTGGACATAAATGATGGACTTTATCGAACAAATCAAACATTTATTGTGGAACTGGGATTCCTGGGAGTGCATTCTGATGAAGATAATCAAATATAATCAAAGGTGAATATATTTATAATGCTATTTCTGACTTCTGTTGACTCCACAACATGGCGGATATCTGTATGGCTTGTTTTGGTCTCTGAGCACTGTACTCAGATTATTGCATGGTGTGCTTTTTCAGTAAAGCTTTTTTGAAATCTGAAACAGCGGTTGCATTAATGAGAAGTTTATCTAAAGTTCCATGCATAACACTTGTATTTTCATCAACATTTATGATGAGTATTTCTGTAAATTGATGTGGCTCTCTGCAAAATCACCGGATGTTTTGGAAGCAAAACATTACTGAACGTAACGCGCCAATGTAAACTGAGATTTTTGTATACAAATATGAACTTTATCGAACAAAACATACATGTATTGTGTAACATGAAGTCCTATGAGTGTCATCTGATGAAGATCATCAAAGGTTAGTGATGAATTTTATCTCTATTTCTGCTTTTAGTGACTCCTCTCTTTGGATGGAAAAATGGCTGTGTTTTTCCGTGACTAGGTGCAGACCTAACATAATCATTTGGTGTTCTTTCATCTTAAAAAAAAGCCTTTCGGACACTGTGGTAGGAATAACAACAAGTTTATTTTTAAAATGGTGTAAAATACTTGTATGGTGGAGGAATTTTGATTATGAGATTTCTGTTGTTTTGAATTTGGCGCCCTGCACTTTCACTGGCTGTTGTCATACCGATCCCGTTAGCCATAAGAAGTTTTAAGCCTGTACTCGATTGAACTACTGAGACGTGCATAGGAAAATGCATGTGTATAAAAACCGTACATTTCCTAAGTCTGAATCGGGCCCTGAGTGATCTGCATAGCTTTATAGTGCTTAGGTGTACAGAGGTGGTGGTACTGGAGAGAATTATATTAATCAAGAAAAGGCCTCAAACAATCCATTTACAAAAGGTCAAACCATTGCTAAGGGCACAGCACACTCCACCTGTATGTTTTGGTAACATATTTCACTGTATACTGAAGCGTTTACCAAACTAGGGGCCTGATATGAAAATGGGGTTGCGCGAGAATTTCCAAAATCCCTGAAAATTCTAAAGTGTATGCAAAAATATACATATATATATTATCGTGTTTGTCTATCTAAAACCCGGTAATGTAGTTCAACTTAAAATTCCAAATGAAAATTATTCAAATCTAAAAGAAACAGTTTTTCCAGAGTGCCCTTTGAGCATGGAAAAAGACTGCACTTGACCGTTGCACTTGAATCATTCCCACTATGAATAGCTACACCCACTATGCTACGAAACCAGACACTATAGCAGAGACTTTGATATTACCAGCCGCAAGTGATATGGTGAGGCAGAGGCACAGAATCTCACATCAATTCCTTTGTCAGATAACACCATTTAAATGAAGAATTCATGCTATAACTAGCAATCAAGAGGAAACTGACTGAACAACTCAAAAACTCCCCAGCTTATGCTGTGAGGGCTGAGATGCCCATGTAATTACTTTTGTTCGATATACATGTCGGGGGATGCTATTCACGAGGAAATAATGTTCTGTCAAATGATTCCCGGGCATGAAATGTTACAGGGGACGTTCAGTGTGCTGCGTGGCTATATTGACGAAAAACCGATTCCGTGGGATCGAATGGTTGGCTTTCGCACAGATGGGGCATCATCTATGGCGGGACGGTGGGTAGGCCTCTGCACTCTAGATATGAATGTGTCTCCCTCTGCCATATAGACGCATTGTATGATACACCGAGAGCAACTGGCGGCAAAAGAGCTGAGCACAGAACTCTGAGATATACTGCTGCAGGTAACTTTGATTGTAAACTACATCAAACCACATCGACTGCAAGCACTACTGTTCACAAAACTATGTGGAGATATGGGCTCGGGCTTGGTGGTTATCGAGGGGCAGAGTTGGAATGATTTTTTACATTGAGAGAGGTTTGAACTGTTGTCATTCAAAATGATGTTAAAAAAACCCAGACTTGGTTAATTAACTTTCTGTGTAAATGAAAATAAAATTTGTCTCCTTGCCCATTTAACAGAAATATTTGGGAAACTGAACAAACTGAAAGTAAAGCATGCAGGCGAATCACAAAAACATTCTACAGATGAGTGACCGAATCAGCGGATTCAGAGAAAATAAGAGTCTTTCAAAAGAGAACCCTACCCCCTTCCCTCGGCTGTGCATGTTTCTAACAGAAAACAGCATCAGTGAGTGTCCCACACGAGTGATGACTGCTCACCTCCAATGCTTGGAAGAGCACTTTGGGACCCACTTCCCAATCCGTTTGACTGTTATCCTGGCTCAGTTGACAAGCTGGTAAGTGAAATCGAACAGCTGATCCAGCTGGCATGTGACTGAATGCATTCATTAATGCAGCTTTCAAAACAACTGGGAACTCGGAAATCTCAGACTTCAGTGGGTTCAATGCAACTGGGATCTCCGACAAAAATGTAGCTCTGGGATAAAACTGGGAAAAATCGTTTTAATCTGTCATCCAACTCGGAATTCCAACTTGGGAACTCGAGCCTCTTTCTAGAGCTCTGACTGAGTTCCCCGTTGTCTTCAAAGCATCATAAAAATCATGATACCCCTTTTCAGCTCATATCTGTGTGAGCAGTACTTTCGTCTGTATTAAAACAAAATATCGATCCAGGTTGGATGTGACAGCAGAGATGATATGCGCACTGTCAAGCCAAGCCCCTGACATGCATCAAGCACTCACATCTCATTGATACGTTAAGATACATTATGTCAGATTAATTTGCAATTGACTGTCATAGCCCCACATTAAAAGTATGTTATGTGAGTTGAGAAGACAATCAGAAATATTGTTAGAATGTTTTTCAATTGACTGCCAGAGCCCCAAATAAAAAAGTAAACATTGACTGTTAATTACATAATTTTCTTTTACATGGTTGGGGTCGCGATCATTTTCAGATATCAAAATTGGGTCGTGGGCCAAAAATGTTTGGGAACCCCTTTCTTACCCACATCGACTAAAGAGAGCAAGATTACAGTCATCCGGAACAGCTGGTGCTCTCATGCATGGTTCAGTGTTGCTTGCCTAAAAGTGCACATAAAAGGCATTTAGCTCTTCTGGTAGGCTTGCATCGCTGGGCTACTCACGGCTGGGCTTCCCTTGTAACCTGTGATAGTTTGCAAGCCCTGCCACATTTGTTGAGTGTCAAAGCAGTCCTGTATTGATTTGCCTGTTGGATGAAGTCGTAGCGGGATTTCTTATAAGCGTCCTGATTAGTGTCGCTCTCTTTGAAAGCGGCAGCTCTAGACTTTAGCTAAGTGCTGATGTTGCCTGTAATCCATGGCTTTTGGTTGGAGTATGTATGTACAGTCACTGTGGGGATGACATAGTCGATGCACTTATCAATGAAGCCAGTGATGTGGTGAACTCCGCAGTGTTATCAGATGAATACCTGAACATATTCCAGATTGTGCTCGTGAAAAAGTCCTGTAGCTTAGCATCTGCTTCATCAGACCACTTCCGTATTGAGCACGTCACTGGTACTTCCTGTTTGAGTTCTTGCTTGTTGGAAGGAAGCAGGAAGAAATAGTTATTGTCTAATTTGCCAAAGGGAGGGTGAGGAAGGGCCTTGTATGCATTTGTGTGTGTGGAGTAAATGTGATCTTGCGCAACTCATCAGTGAAGAGCACTTTTTGACAGTCCTGTCTGATCCAGCGACGGTGGGTTTCTGCCCATAGACAACGTTGTTGCTGGTGATGTCTGGTGAGGACCTGCCTTACAACAGGCCTACAAGCCCTCAGTCCAGCCTCTCTCAGCCTATTGCGGACAGTCTGAGCATTGTGCATTCCTGGGCAGTTGCTGTTGCCATCCTGTACCTGTCCCGCAGGTGTGATGTTCGGATGTACCAATCCTGTGCAGGTGTTGTTACACGTGGTCTGCCACTGCGAGGACGATCAGCTGTCCGTCCTGTCTCCCTGTAGCACTGTCTTAGGCGTCTCACAGTACAGACATTGCAATTTATTGCCCTGGCCACATCTGCAGTCCTCATGCCTTCCTGCCTAAGGCACGTTCAAGCAGATGAGCAGGGACCCTTGGCATCTTTCTTTTGTTTTGAGTCAGTAGAAAGGCCTCTTTAGTTTCCTACGTTTTCATAACTGTGACCTACCGTCTGTAAGCTGTTAGTGTCTTAACGACCTTTCCACAGGTGCATGTTAATGAATTGTTTATGGTTCATTGAACAAGCATGAGAAACAGTGTTTAAACCCTTTACAATGAAGATCTGTGAAGTTATTGGGATTTTTACGAATTATCTTTGAGAGACAGGGTCCTGAAAAATGGACGTTTCTTTTTTTGCTGAGTTTATGTATGTTTTGCAGCTTATCATACGTTATTCTAACTGAGCAAAAAAACTTGACACTGCCTTAACATTAGAGATTGGTCACCAGCTGTTGTTAACAAAGAGATACATCTCTCCTCCCTTCATCTTACCCGGGTCTGCCATCCGGTCTTGATGATGCATAGAAAAAACAATGAGACTTGCAGTACCAGTCAAAAGTTTGGAAACACCGACTCATTCAAGGGTTTTTCTTTATTGTGACTATTTTCTACTTTGTAGAATAATAGTGAAGAAATCAAAACTATGAAATAACATGTGTATGGAATCATGTAGTAACCAAAAAAGTGTTAAACAAATCAAAATATATTTTATATTTGAGATTCAAAGTAGCCACCCTTTGCCTTCATGACAGCTTTGCACACTCTTGGCATTCTCTCAACCAGCTTTATGAGATAGTCTCCTGGAATGCATTCAATTAAAAGGTGTGCCATGTTAATATGTGGAATTTCTTTCGTTCTTAATGCATTTGAGCCAAACACAAGTTTGGTAAAAGATCAAGTCCATATTACGGCAAGAACAGGTCCAATAAGCAAAGAGAAATGACAGTCCATCATTACCTTAAGACATGAAGATCAGTCAATGCGGAACATTTCAAGAACTTTAAAAGTTTCTTCAAGTGCCGTCTCAGAAACCATCAAACGCTGTGATGAAACTGGCTCTCCTGAGGACCACTACAGGAAAGGAAGACCCAGAGTTACCTCTTCTGCAGAGAATAACTCCTTCAAGACTGTCGGAAAAGCATTCCAGGTGAAGCTGGTTGAGAGAATACCAAGAGTATGCAAAGCTGTCATCAAGGCAAAGGGTTGCTACTTTGCAGAATCTAAAATCTATTTTGTTTTGTTTAACACTTCTTTGGTTACTACACGATTCCATATGTGTTATTTCATAGTTTTGATGTCTTCACTACTATTCTACAATGTAGAAAATAGTCAAAATTAAGAAAAACCCTTTAATGACTAGGTTTGTCCAAACTTTTAACTGGTACTGAATGTCCATGTCCTCTTTCTGCCACAACTCTGAGAAACATAGGATTTTACAGTTGTTCAGGTCCTCGTGAAAGGATAGTCTCCAACTGATCTCATCCATTATGTTCTCCAGTAACTGCAAATTTGCCAAAAGAACAGAGGGCAATGGTGGTCTATTTGCTTGCCAACATAATCTTGTCAGGATGCCGCGTCGCCTGCCTGCCTTTCACCATGATTCTTCTTTCGAGTCCCATGAAGGAGTAAGCAGAACATCCAGAGCTGCCGACTCGTTGAAGTAGATATGCTCGTCCACATCGAGGTTAGTGGTCGCTGTTCTGATGATGTCCAGAAGCTGTTTTCGGTCATAGGAAATGAGGGTGGAGACATTATGTAAAAAAATCAAATAAAAAACCCCGACACAAAATAGAATTGGTCAGGAGCCGTATTCACTGCAGCACCATCTCTACACCGGGTCACAAGCCAGTGGCTACACCACAGTGTTTACCGCAGAAGACCCACAACATAACACAGATCTACCGCTCTCTTCCTCTCTTTGTCCCTGGGATAGAGGGATGACAGACGAGAGCAGCGAGCGAGAGCGCGTGGGCGAGTGAACATGAATTGGTGCTCTGCTGGGACTGGCACTCTCAGGTCTGGGAGAAAATAGGAGGGGAAAAGTATGGGCTTAGAAGTAAGGTTGCTGGGTGGATTATCTGGCCCTTCATAGTGGAAGTAAGTTTGTGAATGCAGGAGCGTTTTGCTGATGTGGACTACAGGGAGACAACATGACATTAGGTAGAAGCATGTTCATTATTGTGACCATAAGCGGTAGGCCTGAGGAGGGGGAGACAGACAGACAGACAGACAGACAGACAGACAGACAGACAGACAGACAGACAGACAGACAGACAGACAGACAGACAGACAGACAGACAGACAGACAGACAGACAGACAGACAGACAGACAGACAGACAGACAGACAGACAGACAGACAGACAGACAGACAGACAGACAGACAGACAGACAGACAGACAGACAGACAGACAGACAGACAGACAGACAGACAGACAGACAGACAGACAGACAGACAGACAGACAGACAGACAGACAGACAGACAGACAGACAGACAGTGGGAGGAGGGGCGGGGTGGGGGTCTTGGCTGGCCCTCAGTGCAGGGCTGCAATGTGAGACAGTTATCAGCAGGAGCCATGAGTGTACCTCCCACCCCAAGAGACCTGGAAGAATAACATGACTGCTGCCACGCATTGCTGCACCCTGGCACACACACACACACAGCTTTGTTTTAGTGAAATGTCAGGAAATTTTCAGTGCAAAAATGTTTGACCACAAAAATTCCTATTTTCCCTAACCCCTAACCTAATCTTAACCACAAACCCCTCAACCTAACCCTGATTTCAACACGTTCTCACTAAAGAATACTTGCCAGAAGTTGCCATGCCCTGATAATACAATTATGTGCCTTGTAATACAATACAGCTCTGGACAGTTAGCTGACAGTGGTAAGGTGCTGAGTTCCTGACATCTATTACCACTTGTGGTGTAAGTTCAAATCCCCCATGGGGCCCCACAAAAATATTTGAAATGTACAATACTTCCCAATACAATACTGCAATAAAAGTAAGGTGCAATCACCACCTTGAAAATGAAGATCAGGGGCTCAATTCAATCCCACCCGCATTGCAGCATTTACTCAAAGCACTTTGGTCAAATTATCTCACAGATTGGTCTTGGGTACTATATAAAAACCTTCAACTACTACCAGGGCGACCCCTCTCACAAGGTATGCTTTAACTTTTTGGAATTAGATATGTGTGGGTATGGATGAATATTGTAAATATATATATTTCCCTCTTGTGGGATTAGAACTCAGCCATGGAGGTTGGGAACAATACGAGTTGACATGACCACCATTGTCATCTATTTCTTGTTACGATGGATCTAGCTACAAATATAAAAGTATAATCGTCATAACCTACATGTTTTTTTCTTTGTAAAAGCACATAGATGTGAATGAAACGGTAAGCAAAAACTGCCTTACTGCCTTTTGAATTTTCTGTAACGTCAATAGTCTAGCCAAGGAAGTATCATGCTAAATATGTTGGCACACCACTTACCAAGACCATTGCCAAATAAGGCACACTGTCACCTGCTTTTAGGTACGCCTTGAGGTGGTACCACCAAGCACATTTAGAAGAGAATGTATTTCATACCAAACCCCTCCCTTGCGATTACGTAGAGGCACCTACCTGAGTTGAACCGCTTGTGGCAAAAATAACTAGATTTACTCCTAAAAGACCAACATATATAACTTTTGCAGCAAACTGTCAAAATTCAGACTAGAATTTACACTATAACTAAGCCTAAAACATCTGTTTTTTTTTATGAAATACGTTTTTTTTCATGAAAGTCTTTAAAAATCAGCTGGGACAGCATAGGTGAAACACATAGATGACTCTCCAGCGCAGGTGTAACACATATTGACTAAGGTGAGTCCGGTCATTGTGCCCCTCAGCTAATGTATGCTAACGTGCTGACCAACCTTGAAATGGAGAGAAAAAACAACCTGTAAAACACACACACACACACACACACACACACACACACACACACACACACACACACACACACACACACACACACACACACACACACACACACACACACACACACACACACACACACACACACACACACACACACACACACACACACACACACACACACACACACAGCTCCTTCTCAAGTCCCCTACTCCTCCCCCCTTTTAGTTTGATGGCATTTTTTCAGGTAAAAGATAAAAGCAGACTTGCAATAAGGAAATGAGAAGTGTTCCTGGTCAAAACTCAGGGGCTGACATTTTCATTAGCATTAACACGTTTCTGTTATATGTATTTGAAATATGTGTTTTTAATTACTTCTGAGTATTTTGTATGTTGTATTACACTGGGCTAAACCATGCTCCAATGTAGTTTGTAACAAAATACTTTTGAAAACTGTTGTATTTTCAAAATACTTTTCTATCGCATTTATTTACAGCAGCTCACAAATCTGTGGGCCCCTTTCACCCTAGATTGGTATCAAAAGTCTGGTGGCACTATGGTGTGATAAGAGTGTCTGATAAATGAACTCAGTGTAAATGTATATGTAAAAATGAAGTGTAATGTATTATTGTAATGAGCTCTGCCCCAAAACAAGGATAATAATAATAACCATTGTGTATTGCAGTTGTTAATTTTCACATTTACGTTTACAATTTGGTCATTTAGCAAACGCTCTTATCCAGAGTGAATTCAACTAAGGTTGATAAACAACAACATATCACAGTCACAGCGAGTAAGACGTTCCTGCAAAAATGACTAAGAATGTTGATGCTGCTTGGCTGGCTATTTGCAAATGTATTTTGATGTTTTAAAATACAAACGACATGTATTTTTAATTAAATACAATACAATCCTATGTTTTATTTTGATGCATTGGTCTTTAGAGTATTTTGTACTTGTATTTAGAGTATTTTGTACTTGTATTTTGTAATTGTAATGTACGCCCATCCCTGGCAACATCCGCCTTTGAATTAGCTAAGCATTGTTGTTGGGCTTTGTGGTTTCACACACAGCATATACTTTGCCTAATCTCCCTAAAGACGCTTGGCAAATCTGAACTGTTTGTGTGCTTCTTTCAGGAATTCCGTGATTACAGCTTTTGTGTTGGTTTGTTTTGCTTTTCTCCCTTTTTGTATCTTTTTTTGTACCTGTCTTTCATCATGATCTGGTCTGTAGCTTTTTCATTCTCACTATCAGCCACTGGCATGACCCCATGGAAGACAATGCCATCTTGCCATATCTTCTGCTCTGCCTATACTACATCAAATCAATGCCATAACTACACTAACCACAAGTCATCAGTAAATGTCCATATAGACTACTTACTCTACTGTATCCTATATTTCTTCAGTGGAATGACAGGCTGTTGGAATGTTGCCAATGAAAGAATGTCTCGAGGAATGTTCTTCTAGTTAGCAGCTTACTGTCCAATATGCTGACGCATAACATTCCTGAGATTGCAATACTTTCAGGTTTGAGAAAGTACAAAAGAAAATGTAACTTTCTCCACCCTGACCTACTGTGTGTGTGTGTGCGTGTGTGCGTGTGTGTGTGTGTGTGTGTGTGTGTGTGTGTGTGTGTGTGTGTGTGTGTGTGTGTGTGTGTGTGTGTGTGTGTGTGTGTGTGTGTGTGTGTGTGTGTGTGTGTGTGTGTGTGTGTGTGTGTGTGTGTGTGTGTGTGTGTGTGTGTGTGTGTGTGTGTGTGTGTGTGTGTGTGTGTGCTCCACCTACAGTGCAGTGTAGAAGTACTGGCACTCTCAATAGGACGTTCAGTTTGATTGTGTGTAACTACTCTATGTGCACCTGTCCGCATGAGTGCAGTGTTGTCTCCCTCTCTTTCTCCACCCATAACCCCCCTCCCATCTAGCCTAACCAACCTCATAGCTAACCTCAAAATCTGCAACCCCCTCCTCTCCATCTTTACCGTCTCTTCCCTTCAACTTATGTTTGCTTTCCCCCAAAATACCTACCCCCGATCTACTCTGCCTGCTCCCCTTCTCTAACCCCACTTCTCTCCCTCTTACCCCTTTCCCACTCTCCTCTCAAGACCAACCTCCAGACCTTCTTCTTCCCTTACTACAAATCTCTACCCCTTCCTCCACTCTCGAACCCAACCATCCTGTTCCTTCCTTCCACAAATCTCCCCCTCCTCCCCCTCCCTGTCTCTCCCCTCTGTCTCATGGTGCTGTGTCCTCTGGCTGCTGTGTCATGTGCTGCTGCCATAGGAGAGGTCCTCTCCACCCAGAAGGTTATTTTGCAGGTAGTTACCCTCCTCCTTGTGGATATAAAGCCACTAGATAGACACTGTGATCTGCTGCCTGCCGTTAGCCGCCCATCCCTGCGCCCAAACACAGCCTGACATCACGTGGCCCTGTCTAGGCTTTGAGGGCTGTCGCTACTTGCTACAGACAGGGGTTGTGTCCCAAATGACAACCTATCCCCTATATAGTGCTCATCTTTTGACAAGGGCACTATATGGAATAGGGTGCCATTTATGAGGCATACAGTCTCTCACTGCTGATGGTCCTTACAGCATCTTGACCAGGAGATTATCAGAATGGCCAGGTATGGATAAAAACGTGACATACACAGATATTTATTTCACCTTTTGTTTTAGCCAGGTAACCAGACTGGAGGGAGAAGATAATACATTTGCTATAGAGGACAGGCAACTCTGGAGGACCCACTTGTCATCCACTTGACTCCAGATGACCAAATGATGATAGCCAGGTAAAACATTTGGAACAAATGTTCGGTTTTTAGAGTACCAACATGAAAAGAGAGCCTGAATATGATTCTCTGGCTGGTTATGTTTTCTCCAAGTATAAATAAATCACTTTTTAATATCTTTTTAACATTTGTAATAGGATTTAGGAGTTATGCTAAACAAGATGATTTGCCACTCAATTCGACACATGTTGTATTTGTAAACTATTGTAGAAAAATATTAATCTCTCTAGATTTATAATATTTTTGACTAGATAAATTGAAACATTTTCATTCATAGCAGCGTTGTAATTTACATCTGCATAATCTGCTATTTTGATTAATGTGTTTCAGAGCATATGCAGCGGGGATATGGGTACTTTTAACTCTAAACGGATTTAACATGTTGGATTAGCGCAAAGGCAGGAACCTCTTCCAAATTACAAAACATTCTTAATATTTTCTCATTTGCTGAAAATGGATGTACAGGGATCTTTGCATGTAATACCATCAACATGTGTGTAAAGTTGGAGATGGAACTTGGCCCTGTGCTGCCACAACAAACAGACATATCTGACAGCTCACACTTTAATCCCTGATTTTATTCACTAATCATTATTCAAATTAGATTTCTGGAGGGAAAAACAAAGATATGTTAAAAATCGGTTTAGAGTAAGAGAGTAAACTACCGGAAAATAAATAACCTATTCAAACAGCAACATCTAAAATACCTTAGGCTACATATTCAACCAATGATGGACATACACTATATATACAAAAGTATGTGGACACCCCTGCTGACAGGTTAATAAAATCGAGGACACAGCAGTGCGATCTCCATAGACAAACATTGGCAGTAGAATGGCCTTAATGAAGAGCTCAGTGACTTTCAACATGAGATTGTCATAGGATGCCACCTTTCCAACAAGTCAGTTCATCAAATTTCAGCCCTGCTAGAGCTGCCCCGGTTAACTATAAGTGCTGTTATTGTGAAGTGGAAATATCTAGGAGCAACAAGGGATCAGCCGCGAAGTAGATCCTTGGTTGAAAACCTCACTAACAAGTTCCAAAATGCCTCTGGAGCAATGTCAGCACAAGAACTGTTCGTTGGGAGCTTCATTAAAACACACACAAACCTAAGATCACCATGTGCAATGCCAAGCGTCGGCTGGAGTGGTGTAAATGCTTGCCACCATTGGACTCTGGAGCAGTGGAAACGCGTTCTCTGGAGTGATGAATTACGCTTCACCATCTGTCAGTCCGGATGACAGGAGAATGCTACTGTACCTGTCCCAATGCATAGTGCCAACTGTAAAGTTGTGATGGTCTGGGGTTGTTTTTCATGGGGGCTAGGCCCCTTAGTTCCAGGGAAGGGAAATCAACACTACAGCATACAATGACATTCGAGACAATTCTGTGCTTCCAACTTTGTGGCAACAGTTTGGGGAAGGGCCTTTCCTGTTTCAGCATGACAATGCCCCTGTGCAGAAAGTGAGGTTCATACAGAAATAGTTTGTCGAGATCAGTGTGGAAGAACTTGACTGGCCTGCACAGAGCCCTGACTTCAACCCCATCGAATATATTTGGCCGAAATGCCCAAAATCAGTGCCCGACCTCACTGATGCTTTTGTGGCTGAAGGGAAACAAGTCCCCGCAGCAATGTACCAACATCTAGTGGAAAGCCTTCCCAGAAGAGTGGAGGCTGTTATAGCAGCAAAGGGGATCAACTCCATATTAATGCCCATGATTTTCGAATGAGATATTCTACGAGCATACTTTTGTCCACATACTTTTGGCCATGTAGCGTATGTCTGTATTTTTCAGTATGTTGGTGTGTACAAGTCACACACATGCTCTACTCTTTCTTTCTCTCTCTCTCTCTGTGCATGCGTATATGGGAATGTGCACATTCATATTTAACATACAGTTAATCCCACTGACAAAAAAATGGCTCCTTAAAGATGTGGAGAAAACAACACAATGACCAGCAAATCCTCCGGTCTGCTAGTACTGATCGTGATTGAACAGGTCTTTAGATTAAGTAAACTTGACCAACCTGAGTTCATAAATTCAGCCCACAACTCTCTTTTTTTTCTCGTTTCTCCTTTGGTCAGTGGATTTACTGTGGTAGGAGTAATAACTGTCAGGGCAAATGCCTGGTAAAGTGCCGGACAAGGGACCAGCGGAGTGGGAGTATTTATCACGGTATTGACTTTGTGACTGCGGTGTCGTGAACTCTTTTGTCATAAACTGGAGCACTCAGAGCGAGCGCAGGCGATCAATACGGGGAAAACTGCTGTCAGGTCCTCTCCCAGGGAGCATTGCTTTTGTTACAGCCACTTAGGGGCCTGATAAATGCCCCCGCCGCAGAGAGAAAGGGGAGGAGAGGAATAGAGAGGCAGAGAGAGGAACCCCAATTCCTACACCTACCACCACCACCCTATGCAATTCACACACACACACACACACACACACACACACACACACACACACACACACACACACACACACACACACACACACACACACACACACACACACACACACACACACACACACACACACACACACACACACACACACACACACACACACACACACACACACACACACAGACAGGGGTCCTTGCTCTGAAGGTAGTGAGTACAGACACAGCATTTTCTATGTATTTCCTTATCAAAGGAATTCGTATAGTGCTAGAGAGCGTTTGGATTGTCATATTTCCGCTGTACTTTGAGTCTACTCATATCTCTTTTTTCTCACATTGTGTTTTTCCTTTCTTGGATTGAACCCTACCTGACCCTTCCACTGTGTTTAAAAATATATATTTTTGTCGAATGATGTCCGACAAAATATTGAAATTCATAAAACTCGGTGAAAACATATAAAAATGCTTCCCCGGTGAACGCTGGAAACCTTGGTCAGGATGTGAAAAGGCACGGAACAAAACCCAAAATAGAGGACTTTTCTATTCTATAGCATCGCAATGGTAGTGGATAACAAATGAGTACGTAGCGCTGGATTCAAGGAATGTGTGTGGAGTACAATGGATCCCAGGAGCACTGCTGAGCTCTTCTCTAACCTACTGTGCCTCTCAATTCTTTTTACAGAAAAAGTCACACCTACAGTGCATTCGGAAAGTATTCAGACCCCTTGACTTTTTCCACATTTTGTTACTTTACAGCCTTACTCTAAAATGTATGAAATAGTTATTTTTCTCCCTTATCAATCTACACACAATACCCTATAAAGACAAAGCAAAAACAGATTTTGTTGCACATTTATTAAATATTAATAGCCAAAATATGACACTCCTGCGTTGTCTTGGCTGTGTGCTTGGAAGGTGAACCTTCGCCCCAGTCTGATATCCTGAGTGCTCTGGAGCAGGTTTTCATCAAGGATCTCATTGTACTTTGCTCCGTTCATCCTCGATCCTGACTAGTCTCCCAGTCCACGGCACTAAAAAAACCTCCCCACAGCATGATGATGCTGCTACTGCCATACGTTACCGTAGGGATGGTGTCAGGTTTCCTCCAGATGTGATGCTTGGCATTCAGGCCAAAGAGTTCAATCATGGTTTCATCAAACAAGAGAATCTTGTTTCTCATGGTCTGAGAGCCTTTTGGCAAACTTCAAGCAGGCTGTCATGTGCCTTTTACTGAGGAGTGGCTTCCATCTGGCCACTCTACCATAAAGGCCTGATTGGTGGAGTGCTGCAAAGATGGTTGTCCTTCTGGAAGTTTCTCCTATCTCCACAGATGAACTCTAGAGCTCTGTCAGAGTGACCATCAGATTCTTGGCCCTTCTCCTTGGTGGAGTCTCCTTGGTGGAGTCTCCTTGGTGGAGTCTCCTTGGTGGAGTATCCTTGGTGGAGTCTTGGTGGTTCCCAACTTCTTCCATTTAAGAGTGATGAAGGCCACTGTGTTCTTGTGAACCTTCAGTGCTGCATGTTTTGGTACCCTTCCCCAGATCTGTGCCTTGACACAATCCTTATCGACTCAAGACATTTCAGTTTTCATTTTTGACTCATTTGTAAAAAAGCCTAAAAACATAATTCCCCTTTGACATCATGGGGTATTGTGTGTGAGTTACACAGAATCTCAATGTCATCCATATTAAATTGTTGAAAAAGGCAAGGGTTGTGAATACTTTCTGAACGCACACCAACCTATAGATTGTACACTCTAAATGAAATGCTGGTTTAAAAATAACCCAGTGCTGGGACACATGTTGGAATATTTTTGACCCAGCCAATTGGATCCCTTAGTTGGGTTATTGAGCCATGACGAGAAGGCTGGACGTGTGGCTTAGTATGGGCATGGGGTTCAGATAGTTATTTTTCACCACATGTGAGAGTAAATGTCACTACGGTTCATCTGTTCTGTTGTATTGTGAGGTTGCGTGCTGACATTTTTGTAACTTAATCATTCTTGCACAAGATGAGTTCCACTACAGCCTATGTGTATGCCGATATTGGGATAGTTAACAGTTGGTTATGATATTTACATAGTAATGTTATTAATTGTATAATTAAAGATGTACTGAATGTTAAATTAACCCACACCAAAGGAATGGCTTTCAGATAGTTATTTTTGGCCAGCCGTGACAGTCTTCCATATACAATTCATACTCGTACTCTTGTGTACGCCTTATTAAAACTAAAAAAGTGTCAGTACTCAAACTTGACATGTGTTGACAATGCAACAAAACAGATTAATCGGAATGGCATTTACTCTCATAGGTGGCCAAAAAGAACTAGCTAAAAGCCATAACCCTACTAAGCCACACCTCCAATCAGTGTATCATACATAGCTCAATAACCCAGCATCCACAATCCAACATAAAGAAAACAACACACACACACACACACACACACACACACACACACACACACACACACACACACACACACACACACACACACACACACACACACACACACACACACACACACACACACACACACACACACACACACACACACACACACAATCTGATCAGACAGCGCAGCAATGGTTGGATGATATCCAGACAAAAGCCTTGACCATGACCCCCTGTGACCCTGTGACTCTGTCTGACATCACACGAGTCAAGAGTCAGGGGTAGTTGACTCCCAGGGGGAGTCTGGGCCCTGGGGAAGGAACCAGGGTTAACATAACCTCTGACCTCTAACCTCAGGTTGTCAGGGGGCTCTGGAATGCTAGGATTAACGGCTGTGTGGAGGAGAGGTTAGTACAGGACCTCTAAATCTCGGTCTTCCTTTTCTTTTCGATTTTTTTATCACAATCACTTTTCTCCCCGTTTCACTATTTCTCTGTCCATCTGACTCTTCTCTTTTAAATCTGTCTCTCTTTTCTCTGTCTCACCATTCGGAAGTAAAATAAACCCTAGAACAGAAAGACTACACCTCTCTGTCGTCTTCCCCCTTGGGACATAGGTTGAAGTAGGGCAGAGAAGGTGAATGGATGTACTGTATGGATGGCCAGACTGTGTGTGTGTGTGTGTGTGTGTGTGTGTGTGTGTGTGTGTGTGTGTGTGTGTGTGTGTGTGTGTGTGTGTGTGTGTGTGTGTGTGTGTGTGTGTGTGTGTGTGTGTGTGTGTGTGTGTGTGTGTGTGTGTGTGTGTGTGTGTGTGTGTGTGTGTGTGTGTGTGTGTGTGTGTGTGTGTGTGTTAACATGAGGTTGGATGCTCCAACAGGCAGAAAGAGAGACAGATGATAATAGATCAGTGCTGACCTGTGAATGAGGCAGGAGGGAAGGAAAGAGGAGGGAGATACGGAAAGAGGAGGGAGAGGGGTTTGAGCTGGGGGGCCGGCTGTAGGGATCAGGCACACTGATTCATGTCACACAGCCTCCCTCCTCTGGGAGTCCTGGGTACTAATGACATAATGTTCATTGTGAGGTCAGAGGGTGTTCAGGTCTGCAGGGTTCTGTGTGTGTCTGGGGTTATGTATTTGGAGACCTTTGGAGACATTAAGCTGCAAACAGCAACACTTAAAATAGAAAGACTGATAATGAACTTTATAATATCTCTTTCTAAAGCTTGACTGAAATAAAGAAGGAAAAAAAATAATGGAAAAATAAACTCTTACAGTATGAGAACAAATTCATTCACTACTGACAAAATGGTCTATCCGCCACCCTTTGGTGACCATCCACTATGATGTCATGTTTGACAGATTCAGAAGCAGCTAGGTTGAGGGTGAGAGGGTTCCAGACTGGTCTAGGATCAGCTAGTCCAGTCAGAGATGCTATAGAGGCTTTCAGATGTTAACCCTAAGCTACAAATCAGCTGGGAGAAGCAGGGAAAAGCAGCCTGGATATCATCCATCACACAGCTATTATTTTCTAGGTGACTGTACAACTCCTAGAATCCTTATAATTTCTAGAATCTCATACAGCACCCTGTCTTTCGTTCTCTCTCATCCCTCTCTCCTTCCCTCTCCCCCTCTCTCTCCATCCTTCTCTCTCTCTCTCTCTCTCTCTCTCTCTCTCTCTCTCTCTCTCTCTCTCTCTGTTTCTCCCTCTCCCTGTCTCTCTCAACTGAAAATATATGATGTGGTAAATTGTGTAGTGAAGTATGTTCATGCTCACTGTAATTGCAATTAACCAGCTAGGAGCAAGGTACGTTTAGGTCAGCACCTTAAACATTTCAACAGCACAAATTCAAAACCCTTTTTTTCTCCTTTGAACACAGACATTTGATTTTGTTTAATTAGACTTTGGCAAAATGAAAAATGTAGCTTGACCCTAAATCAAACAAAGAAGAAATATTATGTTTGAGAAAGTAGTACCAGTAGTACCAGCTTTATTACAAAAGTTTTATTTCCAGGTGTAACAGGAGAAATTACACTGTCTCTCCAATTAGAGTGGTGCCATTGTTATAGGAGTTGGAGGGTGTTAAAGAGTCAAGTCATTTACTGCTATAGAGCCAATTGAAATCAGCCCGTCTGCTGTTCATATTGACAGATTGGAATGTGCAAATATCAGGAATAATACTTTGAGTCCCGAAATAATGAATTTCTTCGACGGGAATTTTAAAAACTGGATGTGTGAAAATAAACGGAGAAAGGGAAGGTAACGATATTGATGGTATGATGGTATTTACATTACATCGTTTATGATTATAAGGCCACTATTTTTATTCCGCTGCGTAAATTGTTAAACAACTACTTTAATGAACACTGGTATGAAAGTTTAACTTCTTCCGATACATTCTTGGAACAGGTGATTCCCCATTGTCACCTTACACCAATCTGTGACAGAGCGACTTTAACTATGACTTTAATAGAGAACCCTTTAACAATGAGCAGAAGCTATAAGCACTGTGTTTTCAGTGCACTGTCTCTGCTGGTAGACAGTCTCCTAAATAAAAAATACTAGCTCCCATAAATTGTATTATAAAGTCATCTAAAAAAAGAAATGTCTCTCACTGTCAACTGTGTTTATTTTCAGCAAACTTAACATGTGTAAATATTTGTACGAACATAACAAGATTCAACAACTGAGACATAAACTGAACAAGTTCAACAGACATGTAACTAACAGAAACAGAATCATGTGTCCCTGAACAAAGGGGGGGGGGTCTGGTGTGGCCACCAGCTGCATTAAGTACTGCAGTGCATCTCCTTCTCATGGACTGCACCAGATTTGCCAGTACTTGCTGTGAGATACCCCACTCTTACCACATTCTTTCACCAAGGCACCTGCAAGTTCCCGGACATATCTGGGGGGCCACATCTGCAGTCCACACGCCTCCTTGCAGCATAACTAAGGCACGTTCACGCAGACGAGCAGGGACCCTGGGCATCTTTCTTTTGGTGTTTTTCAGAGTCAGTAGAAAGGCCTCTTTAGTGTCTTAAGTTTTCATAACTGTGACCTTAATTGCCTACCTTCTGTAAGCTGTTAGTGTCTTAACGACCGTTCCACAGGCATGAGAAACAGTGTTTAAACCCTTTACAACAAAGATCTGTGAAGTTATTTGGATTTTTACAAATTATCTTTGAGATACAGGGTCCTGAAAAATTGACTTTTCTTTTTTTGCTGAGTTTTATGTGTGAGGCATGTTCTCAATATAGCAAGATACAGCCAAGGCCTACCGTTGAATCCACATTAATAACTTAAATACGTTTGGAGGAGCATGTCTTTGGTAACCTGAGGGGCACTCTTTGGGGACGGTGATGGATACTTGAACAAGCAAAATAAATTGTGCAGGTAGGCATATGTGTGTATGTTTAGGACAGTGGTCACCAGCTTTTTTTGAGTCGAGGCCACTGTCTGAGTCAATATACTTTTTTACGTGAAAAACGTAAGCCTATGCAACATTAACCTATTATATACAGTATACCGTAGTAATGAGGTGTGTGCAGTGCGCTATAGGTCCAACACTTTATCACTGCATAGTGGCTTTGCTTAAATTGCCCTGCCAATATATTGCTGTTCTTCTCAGACCATTCTTGTTAGACACAGTGAGTGAGAATACATTTAAACCATTTTTTATTTTAATTTTAATGGGCTGATGGTGCCTGCATCTGATGGTCAGTCTCAGTGGAGGGAGAGGACAGCAGATTGAGCAGATCCCTCCGTTCTCCCTTTCCTGACACTCACCAAAAAGGGACACTGTCTTCCAGCTGATAGCAAAACTCGAGTCACACTGCATTATTTCTGCGTCATGCACCAATTAATTTTGTTACTATGACCAGAGAAAGTGAAATATTCCTTGATATAAAAAATACCCAAGCCTCTAATAATAACAACGCAAGCTTATCGATACACTTTCTTACTCATTCATTGCAGCTGCAAGTGCTGGTTGTGGCGTGAGTGGAAGTAGGGAGAACACACATTTTTATGGCTCATAAAAGAGTTTTGAGAGCTTTGACAGTGCTGAGTAAAAACGTATACATGAACTCAGTCATACAAACAGCATCTCTTTGCTGTATTCATTGACAGTCTCTACTCATGGTTTTAAATGTTTAGAAATCTGACAGTATCAACTTTGCTGTAGCTTTCTTTTATGCCTGCTACGTTACTGCAGACAGGGTAATCTGAGCCATCCGATTGGCCAGTGGTACACCTATAGTGAACTTGATTTACTCCACGTGCCTGCCGTGAAGGCATAGTTTGTATCTTCAGACATATGAAATGGTTCAAAATGAGAACATGTCACCTACCCGGCTCTCAGGGCAGCTGAATCAGGTGCACCTAACGCCAACAGCGCAAGACGAATAAAAAATGTTGGGTTTTTAACAGAAATGATTGGCGGTCGATTAGAAATGCCTTGGAGATCGACCGACTGGTGACCACCATTTTAGGATGTGCATTCTATTTTCAACTCAAGGCACTCTCACAATGTATAACACCTTTTATGGATAGGCTGCAAGGCCAGTAGAAAAAGGACACCCGACAACCCATTGCTGTTGATCCAGACTTTGTTATAGTTGGGTAAGGATAGCCTAATGAGGGCTTGGTTTTTAACCAAGTGATTAAAAACGAAGTTACAGTAAAATGACTTAAATGTTTCGGAAAACACGATGGTCACCGGCATCATCTCATATCTTGTTTCATGATGGACATGTGGACACATGTATGGAGGGTTTTTTAAGCACATCCAAATTAATAACGGGAGCTAGCTGAAATAATGTACAACAGCCCACATAAATAAAAAGAGGATGTCCGCTCTCAGTTTTGATGTTCCCAAACTTGATATTTTAATAAAGCTTTGGTGTTTATGATTTATTTCAAAGCAGTCTCACAAGCCAAAGCCTTTATTGATAGGCTTGGCTAGCTACTAGTACTTGGTGAATGCAATGGGCAGGACGGAAAAAAAACAGCCTTCATTGGGGGAGGGGAAGCTCTGCTTGATTTTAATCAAATTAAACATTCCATAGCTATATGGGCAGTGTGCGTTACGGCTGGATAGGCTGCGCTGTCATTACCAACCGCGTTACCACTAAGACCTGCTTTTCATTGGTCTTAAATCTTACCATTTGCGGCGCATGGAATTGTCACTTTTATGCTTGTTTATAAGGACACACCTCAAATATTGTCACCCCTGCCACCTTAGAGCAAGTGAACTGATGCTAGAGAAGTAAATTGATGAACCTGGTGCAAGAGGTGGAAAATTCCAGAGTAACAGTTTATACATGTTGAAATTGCAGACTAAGGTGTTTAGCGGCAGCAAAAAAAGAGCCCTCTCTCTCTCTCTCTCTCTCTCTCTCTCTCTCTCTTTCTCTTTCTCCCTCCTTTCTCCCTCTCCCTCTCTCCATCTCTATCGCCCCTCTCTCTCTATCTGGGCCATTGTCGTGTGTTTGGCTGGTGCATTGTAGTGTTGTGGCGCCGTGCGCCCCTGTTCCAGGGGTCAAGGTATTATGGAGGCTGGAAGGCAGAGCCTCATATTCCTTCTCTATTGTTCTCTCTAGAGGTGGTGGTGGAACACTGCTCTGATGACAAGGTGACAGATACATTCATGTAGTAGTGCAGAACCTGTACTCACTCTCTTGCTCACACTGAAAACACACACACACACACACACACACACACACACACACACACACACACACACACACACACACACACACACACACACACACACACACACACACACACACACACACACACACACACACACACACACACACACACACACACACACACACACACACACACACACACACAAAGGGTCTCACCTTGAGTTGATGGAACTCAGTTGCAGAGGCGTCATGCCCAAAAAGAGCACAAGGGCACGTGCCCCCTTAGTTTTTTATAATGTGGTTTTTTCAAATGTCAAATTAATTACCCAACTTAATTTTTAAGTCCACAGGATAGGTTAAGGATAGGTTAAGGATAGGTTAAGTAATCCCTCTCACCCCACCCCCCCTAAGTTTTAGATGCACTATTGTTAAGTGACTGTCCCTGTCATGCAGGTGAAAGAGGACCCAAAAGCGACTTAACAGAAACAGAGTTTATTCAAGTCCAAACAGAAAACGACAAATCCTGAATCCTTAACAGGAAATGTCCAAACAGGGAATAACAGAAATCCTCTAGTCTGTAGAGGGGAATAACAGGAGAAGCGGCCACAGACTGCAGGTCGCTTCGGGTAGGCGCAGGCCGTAGCTGACAGAGACACCTGCTCACACGCAGCATCTGATGAAGGCAAAAACACGACAGGACAGGGCGATACACAATCACAGCACGGTGAATTCTAAACAAGGAACCGACAGGACAGGAACGGAACACAAAGGAAGAAATAGGGACTCTAATCAGGGGAAAGGATCGGGAACAGGTGTGGGAAGACTAAATGATGATTAGGGGAATAGGAACAGCTGGGAGCAGGAACGGAACGATAGAGAGAAGAGAGAGCGAGAGAGTGAGAGAGGGAGGGGGAGAGAGAGGGATAGAAAGAGGGAAAGAACCTAATAAGACCAGCAGAGGGAAACGAATAGAATGGGGAGCACAGGGACAAGACATGATAATAAATGACAAACATGACAGTCCCACTGGATGTCATAAGGTGAATGCACCAATTTGTAAGTCGCTCTGGATAAGAGCGTCTGCTAAATGACTTAAATGTAAATGTAATGTAAAACATTTTAGCATAATTATCTATAAAAGATCTGTAAGTGGTATTTTGTGGAGGAGACACACTGACTAGACCATGCAAAGAGTACCCCATATACTGTGTACAGATAGTACTGTCAGTGGTGGAGAAGAGAGTGTTGAGTGATACAAACAGTGTTTGATTTGATTTTAGCTGCCGGCGATGGGCAGGACTCGCAGGAGGTATGTTTGTAAATTCATTTGATCAAGCTATGTAGCCAATTGATTCATCCTTGATGAATAAATAAAACAAAAATGTTTTGTTGTTTCTCTCTAATACTAGCCAACTAGCAATGCTATTAAGTTACCTTTAGCTAGCCAGTTACATACCTAGCTACCAAGCCATTTCAGGCTATTCATCAAGGTAGAGTAGATTGTCTAAGTATCGTAGCTGGCGTGCCTGCTGGAAAGGTTGCTAGACTTGCTAGAAAATGCAAAATGGCTTTATTTGGCAGTACACCCAGAACATTATTTTGAGAACCGAAAGGTATCAGTTTCTCAGTTTCAAGGTCCCAGCTTTGGAGAGAAGAAGCCTCGTGACGTATTGGTCAGTCACGTGCAGGAACTAAAGTTAATGATGAATCATGTAAATATAGCTTGTGTATAAGAGAACTAATGGGACTGCCCTGGGGGAGCTCCTGCCCAAGTTGGTTGGAACCTCTTCAGCGCACTGATAATTTTTTTTATTTTAAATTTTACCTTTATTTAACCAGGCAAGTCAGTTAAGAACACATTCTTATTTTCAATGACGGCCTGGGAACAGTGGGTTAACTGCCTGTTCAGGGGCAGAATGACAGATTTGTAGGGGTTTGAACTCACAACCTTCCGGTTACTAGTCCAACGCTCTACGCTGCCGCCCCATAATAAACGATGAATCCTTTAATATTGACTTCAGGTGATAATTTCCACGACAAGCTGTTTCAGACCAACCCCCCTCTATCCTCACGTATTTAGTGCCCCCTCTAAAATAACGTGTGCTTGACACCCGCGCTCAATTGTATAGTGCAGGTGATGTGAGCATCTCTATAGTGGAGATAGAATAACTTCAGACGGAACATTGATTTGAGTTCCTGCCTCCCCACTGTGATTGAAGGACAGAGAACTGCTGCACTCCTTGATTGACACTGTGTTCAACTTGTGTTTGTCTTCTTAAAAAAGGCTGCAGCCTGCTTCATTTCCATGCAAAATGTACTTGTTGCATATGCACCACGCATTTGGGTAAACAGATCTTCAACTAACCTGTAGAATAAATATTTTTGTCTCTATTTTGTATCATTGTATGGTTGTCCTAAATAAAAGCGTTACTCACAGCCAAATAAAACATTCAAGTTTTGACAAAAAAGTTAACACATTTTAGTGATTTGTTTTATCGGCCATAGCGGCTTCAAGCATTTCTTCAGACACACACACATAAATGTCTTCAACATTGGTTTCATGGAAGTTTGGTTTTACAATGACAACGTCAATAAAACAGGCATGGACTGCTCCTCGGCCTAGTCACAGGGCCCTCATAAATGACTCAGCCAGGAGAGAGGGAGAGAGAGACACACAGCGAGAGAGAGAGAAACACAGAGAGAGAGAGAGAGAGACACACACACACACACACAGAGAGAGAGAGAGAGAGAGAGAGAGAGAGAGAGAGAGAGAGAGAGAGAGAGAGAGAGAGAGAGACGTCCACTGATTAGCTGCACTGGAGAAACTGTTACACTCAACTGAACGACTTGATTAGTTTAGTGTTAGCTAGCTACATAGCTGTCTTTGCTGTCTTCGTATCATCGTATCATCGTATCCAAGATAATTGTGTTGTTTAGGTTTAGAGTGTGTAGTCTTAGAGTGATTATCTTAATTTACCGAGGTTAGCTAGCCAGCTATTTGTCGTCCTTAACGTAGGTGACTCTGCTAGCTAGCCAACAGCTAGCCAACGCTAGCCAACGTCTTCTGTATAGAACTCAACTACCCGGTCGCATTCACAGGTTGTATCACATTTTCACTTCATTTTCATTACAGTACAACGGTTTGATTTGTTTGATCGTAGCTAGCTACTTAGCTAGCTACATAGCCGTCTTTGTATCAAAGATAATTGTGTAGTCTAGAGCGATTTTCTAGGTTCGCTAGCCATCTATTGTCGTTCTTTTAACGCAACGTAACGTAAACAACACTGCTAGCTAGCCTGCTAGCCCCGAATAGCAACACTGCAGAAACTATTACACTCAACGGAACGACTTGATTAGTGTAGTGTCAACAACGCACCCACTGCCAGCTGGCCTACTTCAGCAGTACTGTATCATTTTAATCATTTTAGTCAATAAGATTCTTGCTACGTAGCTTAACTTTCTGAACATTCGAGACGTGTAGTCCACTTGTCATTCCAATCTCCTTTGCATTAGCGTAGCCTCTTCTGTAGCCTGTCAACTATGTGTCGGTTTATCCCTGTTCTCTCCTCTCTGCACAGACCATACAAACGCTCCTCACCGCGTGGCCGATGCCACCCTACTCTGGTGGTCCCAGCGCGCACGACCCACGTGGAGTTCCAGGTCTCCGGTAGCCTCTGGAACTGCCAATCTGCGGTCAACAAGGCAGAGTTCATCTCAGCCCATGCCTCCCTCCAGTCCCTCGACTTCTTGGCCCTGACGGAAACATGGATCACCACAGACAACACTGCTACTCCTACTGCTCTCTCTTCGTCCGCCCACGTGTTCTCGCACACCCCGAGAGCGTCTGGTCAGCGGGGTGGTGGCACCGGGATCCTCATCTCTCCCAAGTGGTCATTCTCTCTTTCTCCCCTTACCCATCTGTCTATCGCCTCCTTTGAATTCCATGCTGTCACAGTCACTAGCCCTTTCAAGCTTAACATCCTTATCATTTATCGCCCTCCAGGTTCCCTCGGAGAGTTCATCAATGAGCTTGATGCCTTGATAAGCTCCTTTCCTGAGGACGGCTCACCTCTCACAGTTCTGGGCGACTTTAACCTCCCCACGTCTACCTTTGACTCTTTCCTCTCTGCCTCCTTCTTTCCACTCCTCTCCTCTTTTGACCTCACCCTCTCACCTTCCCCCCTACTCACAAGGCAGGCAATACGCTCGACCTCATCTTTACTAGATGCTGTTCTTCCACTAACCTCATTGCAACTCCCCTCCAAGTCTCCGACCACTGCCTTGTATCCTTTTCCCTCTCGCTCTCATCCAACACCTCCCACACTGCCCCTACTCGGATGGTATCGCGCCGTCCCAACCTTCGCTCTCTCTCCCCCGCTACTCTCTCCTCTTCCATCCTATCATCTCTTCCCTCCGCTCAAACCTTCTCCCACCTATCTCCTGATTCTGCCTCCTCAACCCTCCTCTCCTCCCTCTCTGCATCCCTTGACTCTCTATGTCCCCTATCCTCCAGGCCGGCTCGGTCCTCCCCTCCCGCTCCGTGGCTCGATGACTCATTGCGAGCTCACAGAACAGGGCTCCGGGCAGCCGAGCGGAAATGGAGGAAAACTCGCCTCCCTGCGGACCTGGCATCCTTTCACTCCCTCCTCTCTACATTTTCCTCCTCTGTCTCTGCTGCTAAAGCCACTTTCTACCACGCTAAATTCCAAGCTTCTGCCTCTAACCCTAGGAAGCTCTTTGCCACCTTCTCCTCCCTCCTGAATCCTCCGCCCCCTCCCCCTCCTCCCTCTCTGCAGATGACTTCGTCAACCATTTTGAAAAGAAGGTCGACGACATCCGATCCTCGTTTGCTAAGTCAAACGACACCGCTGGTTCTGCTCACACTGCCCTACCCTATGCTCTGACCTCTTTCTCCCCTCTCTCTCCAGATGAAATCTCGCGTCTTGTGACGGCCGGCCGCCCAACAACCTGCCCGCTTGACCCTATCCCCTCCTCTCTTCTCCAGACCATTTCCGGAGACCTTCTCCCTTACCTCACCTCGCTCATCAACTCATCCCTGACCGTTGGCTACGTCCCTTCCGTCTTCAAGAGAGCGAGAGTTGCACCCCTTCTGAAAAAACCTACACTCGATCCCTCCGATGTCAACAATTACAGACCAGTATCCCTTCTTTCTTTTCTCTCCAAAACTCTTGAACGTGCCGTCCTTGGCCAGCTCTCCCGCTATCTCTCTCTGAATGACCTTCTTGATCCAAATCAGTCAGGTTTCAAGACTAGTCATTCAACTGAGACTGCTCTCCTCTGTATCACGGAGGCGCTCCGCACTGCTAAAGCTAACTCTCTCTCCTCTGCTCTCATCCTTCTAGATCTATCGGCTGCCTTCGATACTGTGAACCATCAGATCCTCCTCTCCACCCTCTCCGAGTTGGGCATCTCCGGCGCGGCCCACGCTTGGATTGCGTCCTACCTGACAGGTCGCTCCTACCAGGTGGCGTGGCGAGAATCTGTCTCCTCACCACGCGCTCTCACCACTGGTGTCCCCCAGGGCTCTGTTCTTGGCCCTCTCCTATTCTCGCTATACACCAAGTCACTTGGCTCTGTCATAACCTCACATGGTCTCTCTTATCATTGCTATGCAGACGACACACAATTAATCTTCTCCTTTCCCCCTTCTGATGACCAGGTGGCGAATCGCATCTCTGCATGTCTGGCAGACATATCAGTGTGGATGACGGATCACCACCTCAAGCTGAACCTCGGCAAGACGGAGTTGCTCTTCCTCCCGGGGAAGGACTGCCCGTCCCATGATCTCGCCATCACGGTTGACAACTCCACTGTGTCCTCCTCCCAGAGCGCCAAGAACCTTGGTGTGATCCTGGACAACACCCTGTCGTTCTCAACTAACATCAAGGCGGTGGCCCGTTCCTGTAGGTTCATGCTCTACAACATCCGCAGAGTACGACCCTGCCTCACACAGGAAGCGGCGCAGGTCCTAATCCAGGCACTTGTCATCTCCCGTCTGGATTACTGCAACTCGCTGTTGGCTGGGCTCCCTGCCTGTGCCATTAAACCCCTTCAACTCATCCAGAACGCCGCAGCCCGTCTGGTGTTCAACCTTCCCAAGTTCTCTCACGTCACCCCGCTCCTCCGTTCTCTCCACTGGCTTCCAGTTGAAGCTCGCATCCGCTACAAGACCATGGTGCTTGCCTACGGAGCTGTGAGGGGAACGGCACCTCAGTACCTCCAGGCTCTGATCAGGCCCTACACCCAAACAAGGGCACTGCGTTCATCCACCTCTGGCCTGCTCGCCTCCCTACCACTGAGGAAGTACAGCTCCCGCTCAGCCCAGTCAAAACTGTTCGCTGCCCTGGCCCCCAATGGTGGAACAAACTCCCTCACGACGCCAGGACAGCGGAGTCAATCACCACCTTCCGGAGACACCTGAAACCCCACCTCTTTAAGGAATACCTAGGATAGGTTAAGTAATCCCTCTCACCCCACCCCCCCTAAGTTTTAGATGCACTATTGTTAAGTGACTGTCCCACTGGATGTCATAAGGTGAATGCACCAATTTGTAAGTCGCTCTGGATAAGAGCGTCTGCTAAATGACTTAAATGTAAATGTAAATGTAGAGAGAGAGAGAGAGAGAGAGAGAGAGAGAGAGAGAGAGAGAGAGAGAGAGAGAGAGAGAGAGAGAGAGAGAGAGAGAGAGAGAGAAAATAAATAAATTGAGGGATGGTGACGAGACAGGAGACAGGACAGAGGGATGAACCTACTGTACACTCAGAAAAAAAGGGTTATTTCAGTAAGGATAGGGTTCTACCAAGAACCATTTTCATCTGAAGAAGCCTTTTTGGAAGAGAAGGGTTCTTTGTAAGGCAAATAGTTCTACCTGGATCCTTTTTCATCCTAAGAACTGTTTTTAGAATAAATTGTTCGGAAGGCAAGACGCTTTCTACATAGAACCCTTTAGAATCTGACTTCTTTGGGATAGGGGGCAGTATTTTCACATCCGGATGAAAAGCATGCCCAAAGTAAACTGCCTGTTTCTCAGGCCCAGAAGATAGGTATTCATATAATTGGTAGATTTGGATAGAAAATACTATGACATTTCTAAACCTGTTAGAATGATGTCTGTGAGTATAACATAACTTCTGTGGTCCTGTGTAGCTCAGTTGGTAGAGCATGGCGCTTGTAGCGCCAGGGTAGTGGGTTCGATCCCCGGGACCACCCACACGTAGAATGTATGCACACATGACTGTAAGTCGCTTTGGATAAAAGCGTCTGCTAAATGGCATATATATTATTATATTATTATTATTATTTATTTGTCATGCGAAACGCCGAGGACAAACCAACCAGGACATTTTTTTTGAGGTCACTCTCTTTTCATTATTTTTCATTGGGAATCTAGAATTCAAAGGCAGTTGCTTGCAGTTCCTAACGCTTCCATTGGATGTCAACAGTCTTTAGAAATTGGTTGATGTTTTTCCTTTGTGTAATGAAGAAGTAGGGCAGTCCAGAACGAGGATCGAGTGAAGTGTACTATTTGATAGAGGCGCGTGACCTGAAAATCACGCTCCACTTTGTTTTCCTCCGGTATTGAACGCAGTTTATCCCGTCTTAAATTTGATTGATTATTTACGTAGAAAATACCTAAAGTTGTATTAGGAATGTTGTTTGAAATGTTTGGACAAAGATTACAGGTAACTTATGAAACATTTTGTAGTCATGTTGCATGAGTTGGAACCGGTGTATTTTCTGAATCATACGAGCCAAATAAATGAATATATGGATATATAACGATAGAATATATCGAACAGAAGGACCATTTGTGATGTTTAATGGACATATTGGAGTACCAACAGAAGAAGATCTTCAAAGGTAAGGAAAGCATTATATGTTATTTCTGACTTTGGACTAAAGTAATACTGTTACATTGATGCTGTTGACCCGGATCACTGGTTGCTGCGGAAAAGGAGGAGGTCAAAAGGGAGGTGAGTGTAAAGGATGTGAAATGGCTAGCTAGTTAGTGGCAGTGCGTGCTAATAGCATTTCAATCGGTGACGTCACTCGCTTTGAGACCTTGAAGTAGTGGTTCCCCTTGCTCTGTCAGGGCCGCAGCTTTTATGGAGCAATGGGTAACGATGCTTCGTGGGTGACGGTTGTCTGTGTGAAGAGCGTCCCTGGTTCGCACCCAGGTAGGGGCGAGGGGTCGGATTAAAGTTATACTGTTACATTGTTACATTACTACCGATCTGTAGCGGGTTTCTTATGTACCACAGGAGAAATGAAGAGCGACACCACGGCTGTCTTTTAGGCTTTTTTTGTTGATCTGCTGCAATAGTATTGTGAAAAGACAGGACAGGAACACATCAGTCTCCAATGCACCATCTGACGAGTTGTTCTTCCTCTCTCAGTGTTTTCTCAGAATAGCGTCCCACAAATACCAGAGAAGTTTTAAGCTTTACATTGTATTTTCTTTCTTGGTACTACGCAGTCTCCATATACGGTTGAAGTCGGAAGTTTACATACACTCAGGTTGGAGTCATGAAAACTCGCTTTTCAACCACTCCACAAATTTCTTGTTAATAGATTTGGCAAGTCGGTTAGAACATCTACTTTGTGCATGACACAAGTCATTTTTCCAACAAATGTTTACAGACAGATTATTTCACTTATAATTCACTGTATCACTGTGTCACAGTTCCAGTGGGTCAGAAGTTTACATACACTAAGTTGACTGTGCCTTTAAACAGCTTGGAAAATTCCAGAAAATTATGTAATGGCTTTAGAAGCTTCTGATAGGCTAACTGACATAATTTCAGTCAGTTGGAGGTGTACCTGTACATGTATTTCAAGGCCTCACTTCAAACTCAGTGCCTCCTTGCTTGACATCATGGAAAAATCAAAATCAACCAAGCCACCTGAAAAATAATTGTAGACCTCCACAAGTCTGGTTTATCCTTGGGAGCAATTTCTAAATGCCTGAATGTACCACGTTCATCTGTACAAACAATAGTACTTAAGTATAAACACCATGGGACCACGCAGGCATCATACTGCTCAGGAAGGAGACGCGTTCTGTCTCCTAGAGATGAACATACTTTTGTGCGAAAAGTGCAAATCCATCCCAGAACAATAGCGAAGGACCTTGTGAAGCTGCAGGCGGAAACAGGTACAAAAGTACCTATATCCACGGTAAAACGAGTCCTATATCAACATAACCTGAAAGGCCACTCAGCAAGGAAGAAGCCACTGCTCCAAAACCGCCATAAAAAAGTCAGACTACGGTTTGGAACTGCACATGGGTTCAAAGATCGTAGTTTTTAGAAAAATGTCCTCTGGTCTGATGAAACAAAAGTAGAACTGTTTTGCCATAATGACCATCATTATGTTTGGAGGAAAAAGGGAGAGGATTGCAAGCCCAAGAACACCATCCCAACCATGAAGCAGCATCATGGTCTGGGGGTGCTTTTCTGCAGGAGGAACTTGTGCATTTCACAAAATAGATAGCTCATGAGGAAGGAAAATTACGTGGATGCATTGAAGCAACATCTCAAGACAGCAGTCAAGAAGTTGAAGCTTGGTCGCAAATGGATCTTCCAAATGGACAATGACCCCAAGCATACTTCCAAAGTTGTGGAAAAATAGCTTCAGGACAACAAAGTCAAAGTATTGGAGTGGCCATCACAAAGCCCTGACCTCAATCCCATAGAAAATTTGTGGGCAGACTGAAAAAGCGTGTGCGAGCAAGGAGGCCTACAAACTTGACTCAGTTACACCAGCTCTGACAGTCGGCATGGGCCAGAATTCACCCAAGTTATTGTGGGAAGCTTGTGGAAGGCTACCCGAAATGTTTGACCCAAGTTAAACAATTTAAAGGCAATGATACACTCAATTAGTATTTGGTATGTAAACTTTTGACCCACTGGGAATGTGATGAAAGAAATAAAAGCTGAAATAAGACATACAAAAAAAACTAGACAATACAAAAACTAGACAAACCACCCTCGTCACGACCTGACCTAACCAAAATAATAAAGAAAACAAAGATAACTAAGTAAGGTCAGGGCGTGACAATCAGCTCTATTTTGTTAAGCGATGATAACAAATCAAAACATTCCCAGAATGCTCTGCAGCAGGTTGATTGATTAACATTTTTGATTGATCAACATTTTTCTAAAATAATCCAATCATTTAGTTAGATTTTCACCCTTTACTGAAATGGTTGTTCCCGTTCAAATGCACTGTTCTTAATATTGGCAGTCATTATGAATGCAGATTGTGGGTGAATAAAAATGTCTACTGTTGGATATCCTAAGTCTGGCAAGATTCCAATAGGAATTACACATCACTTATCAATTCAGTATAATATTATTGGCTTGCAAAGTGTTGTGCAATTCCTATTGGAATGACTTACAGGTAGGATTGCAAAATTCTAGTACATTTCTCAGGTTTTCCAGAAATCCTGGTTGGAAAATTCCTCAAATATTCCTCCAAGATTTTTAGAAAATTCAGCAATTTTGGGAAAGTTTCTGGAATTTTTTAACCCTACTCTAAGCCTGATGTGACCTTTCAACCATGAGTTTCAGACCACAGTATTAAGCTAAAGCTAGGCCTCAAAATGAGGCTTTATGAGATGCATAATGTACTGTTATACAGCATTTAGTCATAATTAAAACATTCACCTAGGATCTCACACAGGACTGAAAGTCAATGAATTCAACAACATCTACTATTCACTCGAAAAGCAAGGCACACTTGGAAATTATATTGGAGGCGTAGCTTAGTGGGAATGTTAATCCACATTTTCAAGCTTATACAAGGGTCATGGTGACTAACGGTTTGAGTAAAGACTACAAAATCATTGAAAGTAATTGTGCTCAGATGTGTTAAGTGCAACGGGTTTCCTCAAAAGTTTAGAGTAATGACAGCACATTGGAGTGTTGTCTTTAATGACCAGAGTTGATAGTGATTGTGTCATCTTCCCTACCCTGGCAGGTTGTGGGTTATTGACAGCGCCAATTGTTGGATATTCTTACTCTGGCTGGATTCCAATAGAAATTACATGTCACTTTTACAAGCCAGCATATTGTGACCTGTAATCCAGAAGTTGACTAATATCATTGTGTTTGGGCATAACTAGGGGCGCAAAGAAAGGCCTTTATGAAACGTATTGTCATGTTCATATTTTAAAGGCTGGTGGAACTGTTCATAAACTGTTCTTGGAAGAACCCTTCTAAGATTACTTAAGATTGACTTCTAAGAGCCTCTAACCCTAGGAAGCTCTTTGCCACATTCTCCTCCCTCCTGACTCCTCCTCCCCCTCCCCCCCCCCCTCCCTCTCTGCAGATGACTTCGTCAACCATTTTGAAAAGAAGATCGACGACATCCGATCCTCGTTTGCTAAGTCAAACAACACCGCTGGTTCTGCTCACACTGCCCTACCCTGTGCTCTGACCTCTTTCTCCCCTCTCTCTCCAGATGAAATCTCGCGTCTTGTGACGGCCGGCCGCCCAACAACCTGCCCGCTCGACCCTATCCCCTCCTCTCTTCTCCAGACCATTTCCGGAGACCTTCTCCCTTACCTCACCTCGCTCATCAACTTATCCCTGACCGCTGGCTACGTCCCTTCCGTCTTCAAGAGAGCGAGAGTTGCACCCCTTCTGAAAAAACCTACACTCGATCCCTCCGATGTCAACAACTACAGACCAGTATCCCTTCTTTCTTTTCTCTCCAAAACTCTTGAACGTGCCGTCCTTGGTCAGCTCTCCCGCTATCTCTCTCAGAATGACCTTCTTGATCCAAATCAGTCAGGTTTCAAGACTAGTCATTCAACTGAGACTGCTCTTCTCTGTATCACGGAGGCGCTCCGCACCGCTAAAGCTAACTCTCTCTCCTCTGCTCTCATCCTTCTAGACCTATCGGCTGCCTTCGATACTGTGAACCATCAGATCCTCTTCTCCACCCTCTCCGAGTTGGGCATCTCCGGCGCGGCCCACGCTTGGATTGCGTCCTACCTGACAGGTCGCTCCTACCAGGTGGCGTGGCGAGAATCTGTCTCCTCACCACGCGCTCTCACCACTGGTGTCCCCTAGGGCTCTGTTCTAGGCCCTCTCCTATTCTCGCTATACACCAAGTCACTTGGCTCTGTCATAACCTCACATGGTCTCTCCTATCATTGCTATGCAGACGACACACAATTAATCTTCTCCTTTCCCCCTTCTGATGACCAGGTGGCGAATCGCATCTCTGCATGTCTGGCAGACATATCAGTGTGGATGACGGATCACCACCTCAAGCTGAACTTCGGCAAGACGGAGCTGCTCTTCCTCCCGGGGAAGGACTGCCCGTTCCATGATCTCGCCATCACGGTTGACAACTCCATTGTGTCCTCCTCCCAGAGCGCTAAGAACCTTGGCGGGATCCTGGACAACAAACTGTCGTTCTCAACTAACATCAAGGCGGTGGCCCGTTCCTGTAGGTTCATGCTCTACAACATCCGCAGAGTACGACCCTGCCTCACACAGGAAGCGGCGCAGGTCCTAATCCAGGCACTTGTCATCTCCCGTCTGGATTACTGCAACTCGCTGTTGGCTGGGCTCCCTGCCTGTGCCATTAAACCCCTACAACTCATCCAGAACGCCGCAGCCCGTCTAGTGTTCAACCTTCCCAAGTTCTCTCACGTCACCCCGCTCCTCCGCTCTCTCCACTGGCTTCCAGTTGAAGCTCGCATCCGCTACAAGACCATGGTGCTTGCCTACGGAGCTGTGAGGGGAACGGCACCTCAGTACCTCCAGGCTCTGATCAGGCCCTACACCCAAATAAGGGCACTGCGTTCATCCACCTCTGGCCTGCTCGCCTCCCTACCACTGAGGAAGTACAGTTCCCGCTCAGCTCAGTCAAAACTGTTCGCTGCTCTGGCTCCCCAATGGTGGAACAAACTCCCTCACGACGCCAGGACAGCGGAGTCAATCACCACCTTCCGGAGACACCTGAAACCCCACCTCTTTAAGGAATACCTAGGATAGGATAAAGTAATCCTTCTCACCCCCTCCCCCCTTAAAATATTTAGATGCACTATTGTAAAGTGGTTGTTCCACTGGATGTCATAAGGTGAATGCACCAATTTGTAAGTCGCTCTGGATAAGAGCGTCTGCTAAATGACTTAAATGTAATGTAAATGTAAGATTAAAAGGTTCTCGGTAGAACCCTTCACAGAGGGTTCTACGTAGAACCATTTACAGGGGGTCCTAAAAAGGCTTCCCGTTTGGGGACATACCAAAGAACCTTATAGTATATGGTTTTACTTAGCACCCTTTTCCCTAAGAGTGTAGAACAAGAGTGTGATGGAGAAAAAGTAAAGAGGAAACAAGAGGAGAGGGAATAGCAGACAGGAGAGTGGAGCAGAGTGCAGGGAAGGGGAGCGTTTGTCCTGTTGCACAGCTGGTTTGGAGGAGGTTATTTATGGTTGCACCACTCTGTGTAAACCAATTGGGCATCAAATGAGAATACAGAGGTTAATGTTGGTCGTTTTGTCAGGGTTGATTTATGGAAAGTCTCCAGACCCCAGGCCCTCCAAAGGGCTTCCTTGACCCAGAGCTGCGGCTGGGGCTTTTATCGAGGGTTTGGGAATCTAGGGAACTGTGCAGGGGGTCAGGAAGAGAAAATGGGACAGGAGGAAATAGCCTACTTATTTAAAGTGGAGTGGAGAAAGTATTATGAATGTTAGGCTATCAGTAGAATATATGGCTCAAAACAATTATATCTGACACATTGTATTAAGTCAGAATCAACATCTTCTCAAAGATAATATATATAATACATGAACCCCATATCTGGTACATATATAATACATAAACCCCATATCTGGTACATATCTAATACATAAACTACCATATCTGGTACATATCTAATACATAAACTACCATATATGGTACATATCTAATACATAAACCCCATATCTGGTACATATCTAATACATAAACTACCATATCTGGTACATATCTAATACATAAACTACCATATATGGTACATATCTAATACATAAACCCCATATCTGGTACATATCTAATACATAAACTACCATATCTGGTACATATCTAATACATAAACCTCATATATGGTACATATCTAATACATAAACTACCATATCTGGTACATATCTAATACATAAAGCCCATATCTGGTACATATCTAATACATAAACTACCATATCTGGTACATATCTAATACATAAAGCCCATATCTGGTACATATCTAATACATAAACTACCATATCTGGTACATATCTAATACATACACTACCATATCTGGTACATATCTAATACATAAAGCCCATATCTGGTACATATCTAATACATAAACTACCATATCTGGTACATATCTAATACATAAAGCCCATATCTGGTACATATCTAATACATAAACTACCATATCTGGTACATATCTAATACATAAACTACCATATCTGGTACATATCTAATACATAAACTACCATAGCTGGTACATATCTAATACATAAACTACCATATCTGGTACATATCTAATACATAAACTACCATATCTGGTACATATCTAATACATAAACTACCATATCTGGTACATATCTAATACATTAACTACCATATATGGTACATATCTAATACATAAACTACCATATCTGCTGACAAAGCTACTTTAACAAAAGTTAAAGAAAGCTTTTATTTAAATGCACACAGTCTCTACCACGGTATATCTCCAGGTCTTCATGTTGATACACCATCTGCATCGCAGTAATCACTAGCACCATGCTGAAACAGCAGCTGGATCATCAGCAATAAACAGAAAAACAAACCCCACTTTTTTTTGTCCTTTTATCCCATTTTCCGTTCACAGCGCATGTAAATATCCAGGTATAAACTGTAAGTCAGCCCAAATGAAAACAGTTAGAAAAGCGGTTGAGTACTGATTTGAATGTAACCCTGTGACCTTCCCCTGGAGAGTTGTTGTGACACCAGGTGGAGTGGAGACCTGGTGATCGGTGGGAGACTGGGCAGAGGGTCGGCTGTGGTGTGGGTGTGTGTCTATGTGTCTATGTAGTGTCTGTGTTAGCATATGTGTCTGTGTGTATGTGTGTCCATCTATGTGTGTGTATCCTTCTGTGTGTGTATATATATATGTGTGTGTGTTTGCATGCATTTGTGTGTGTGTGTGTCTGTGTGTCAGTCCTTCTGTGTGTGTGTATGCCTGAATATAGAGATATCTCTGAGGCTCAGTATAGTCAGTCATGAAGCGGTTAGCCTTCCCCTTGCATATGGAGTCCAGCAGAGCCCGTCTCTCCAGCTGACCCCGGTGCACGGGCTCACTCAACCATGCAACCGAGCCCTTCTGATGACCGGTGTCACTGGGGCATCGCCATGGCAATGCGGACGACATCTACAGGGAGAAGATGAGTGGGACGGGGGTGGTTGTGACATCAAACTGGACCTGACCTTGACTGCACACAGATCACAGGGAATAGGAAAGAGGGAAAATGAAGAGAAAGAGAGAGAGAAGGTAGAAAATAAAGAAATGTAATGTGAACATTTCAAGAGAAAGGGTTTTTACAGTATGTGGCTGTGTTATACTAGGTTTGGCTCTGAAAACGGTAACAACATGCACAATTAAGTCATTTTGTGAACCAGGGTGACCGCGGTAAGGGGGAGCTCTCCCCTCAAACCCTAAACACATAGGATACGTCCCAAATGGCACTGTATCACCCTAGTAGTGCACCACTTTTGGAAAAGAGCGCTCTGGGCCCTTGTCAATAGCAAAAAGGATGCCAAAGACCATCGTCATAGTCCACTCCCTAAATGGTAGAGGAAGATGTAGCGACGCTGGTCCAGTTCATGATTTGATAAACAATTTATTCCATGAATTATTGAATTCCCCCATAGATGTGGGCTGACAGATTGTCAGACATGCACTAGACTAGTGGACATTACATAGAGAGAGAAACATGGATGTGTAATTTGTCCGATTTGAAAGTAAGATGGGGGGGATGAAAACATGAAATATGTGTCCCAAATGGCACCCTATTCCATATATGGTGCACTACTTTTGACCAAAGTTCTATTGGCCTTTGTTAAAAGTAGTGCACTGGGAATAGGGTGTCATTTGGGATGTAAAATGGGGGAGTGAGTGGGGGGGTGAAGAGAGACATAAGAAGGTTGTGAACTCCAGACAGGCATCATATGCTGGTAGAAGATGCCAGACCTAAAGTTGACCTACGGATAAACTACGTGTGGGGAGATGGCTAGTATTTATGTTACATGTATTTGAAATACGTATTTGAATTACTTCAGAGTATTTTGTAATGTAAAGTACACTTTTCTGAACTACATTCCAATGTATTTTGTATTTTCAAAATACTAAATACTTTTCTATGCCATTTTTTCAGCGGTTCACATTTTGTGCTACACCCCCTCTCACCCTGCATTGCATTCAGAAGGCCAGGTCCTTCCAAATGTCTGTTTGGATTTGAAAATACTAAATATATGTGTTTTAACATTACAAAGGGTCCTTCTGTAGCTCAGTTGGTAGAGCATGGCGCTTGTAACGCCAGGGTAGTGTGTTCGATTCCCGGGACCACCCATACGTAGAATGTATGCACACATGACTGTAAGTCGCTTTGGATAAAAGCGTCTGCTAAATGGCATATATCTTATATATATATATTATATATATATACAAAATACCAGTCTTTATGATATTTTGTCATTTTTGCCCATCCCTGTGTGAGTGAGAGAGAAAGAGTCAGCGATAGAGAGCTCGATCAGGGGAAGTTAAGAGCCATTGATCAGAAACCCCAGAACCTCGAAGCATATTACAATTCCGAAAAATACATCATTAGTGGCCATGCAAAACGAATAAACACATGCACATAGGTGACGTTTGCGTCATCCCTGTGACAATCAGACAGACACCGATTCATTTTGATTGTTGAGGTCCAAAAATCACCATCGTTCAATGTCTCTGTATCTGAATGTCTCAGTGCAGAATAGGCATGTACAATAATGAACGAGGCTCAGTAAGAGCGAGAGAGAGTAGCCTACTTTAGCAGAAGCTTCCTGTCTGAAGGAGCCTCCCGGGACAGAAGCTGTGTGGAAATTCATTTGGAATGCAGCCACACTCTCAAGTGAATGACCATATCAGCTTACCCAATTCAAATACCCCCAAAAATCTGGGGAGAGGAGGAAGGATTACTGGCTTGCTCTATTAGCCTCCCAGAGAGATAGCTGACACCTATCTCCCCCGGAATGTTAGTGGGGGGTGTCTATGGGCCCTGCTCAAAAGTAGTACACTATAAGAGGAATAGGGTGCCAGTTGGGATTCAACCAGGGAGAGCCTGACCACCGTCAAGCCAAGTCAGACAAAGACTTTCCGCAGAAATGATTAGGATCCGGTGACATTTGAAACAGGCCGACCGATCGGGTTTCTATTGTGCGGTTGGTTGTTCCTGAAACGGTGCCCCAATCCCTATGTTGCGCCCTACTTAAAGTAGTGCACTTATATAGGGAATAGGGTGCCATTTCAGACTCAACCTAAGATGATGGTCTGTGGCAAGTGGACTTAAGTTGAGTTGAGTATATCAGATGTCCTCACAACTGGTCCTTGGAGAGCTGAAGTGCTCTCTCAGTGGTAAATGACTCATCAATTGCTGTCAATATAGGCCAGACATTCCAATATGACCACTTGCTCTGCCAGTGAGAGGCCTTACTGAATGAGAAATTACACACCCCAAAAAAATTGACAAAAGCTTTTGCATTATGTTTTTGGAGGAAGCAAAAAAAAAGAGCTAAGTATGCGTTCAATCACTCCCGTAAGTGAAAACCTAAACAAGCCAGTCTCCCATGGAGCCATATAGAGATATCACTACCAGGCATGAAAGATGACAACGCTCCCTCTCTCCCTTTTCACAGTTAATCAATGGAGCTGACCTTTGCATACGGCCCCTTGCTGGGTGATTAAAGCCAAGTCTCAACACAGAGGGATTGTGAGGGAGGGAGGGAGCGTGGAGAAACAGCCATCCAGATGGGGAGGAGAATAGGACGACCGCCCGCTGTTATGTCATTTCCATCTCCGCCTGCCTACTTCTCCAATACTTTTTATTGAAGGACCTCATACAGACTCAGAGGATTCACAGGTAATGGTTTATTGTCTATAGTCTTAATCTTACATTGCTCTTCTGTTCTATTCGGATGTGATGTGTGAAATTATATGCGATACTAATAGAAACAATATAAATCATGAGAGAGAGAGAGAGAGAGTGAGAGAGAGAGAGAGCAGAAAGAACGAAATAGGTGAAAAGGGAGTGTTTAGCCTATGTGATTGTTTTAGCCTATGTGATTGTCAGCTTGACGATGTATCCAACTTTTCAGTCCTTTTGTTAATACCAGAACTTTTGCCAATACAAGCATAAACAACATGGTAGATAGGGGGAGATAGGCAGGGTTGCTTGCAGGCCGTACGGTGTGGTTTGTATGTGTTCTGTGCTCTATACTGTGAAGCAGGCAGGATGGTTGTAATTCACACTTCATTCCTGCTTAAACCTAACCATAATCCCTGAGTGCCTTTCCCTGGCCCCGCTCCAAAACGCTCTTAACAAACATGTCTGTGGTGGATGAATACCAGGGAAGGAGTGTCATGGAGGTGAAAGATTTATCATGTGAACGGCACAAACTTCCTCGTAAATCAAAGCAAATGCTTTCAGGTAGCAGGGCTGGCATTTATGCAAGCCCAGCTGAGCAGGAGCGAGAGAGCGAGAGAGTGAGGATGAGAGAGAGAGAGAGAGAGAGAGAGAGAGAGAGAGAGAGAGAGAGAGAGAGAGAGAGAGAGAGAGAGAGAGAGAGAGAGAGAGAGAGAGAGAGAGAGAGAGAGAGAGAGAGAGTGAGGATGAGAGAGCGAGAAAGAGAGAGAGAGAGAGAGAGAGAGCGAGAGAGTGAGGATGAGAGAGCGAGAAAGAGAGAGAGAGAGAGCGAGAGTGAGGATGAGAGAGCGAGAAAGAGAGAGAGAGAGAGCGAGAGAGTGAGGATGAGAGAGCGAGAAAGAGAGACAGAGAGAGAGAGAGAGCGAGAGAGAGAGAGAGAGAGAGAGAGAGAGAGAGAGAGAGAGAGAGAGAGAATGATGGCGGTCAGGGTGTGGTGTACTGTAGGGTATCACAGGAGTGAAGGCGGGATAAATAAAAAAAAAGAAGGAGAGGAAAAAGAATGTGTACACAGGTCAGGATTAAAAGAGACTCCTGGTAAAGTCACACTGTTTCCTCTCGCTATTTAGTGGAGTTGGAATTTTGGATAAGATGGAATTCTTATTGCTGAATTGTTTGCCCTCCCTTCTTGGACTGCACTTTGTTTACCCTTTCTTAGTCAATGGAACAGATTCATCTGAAACAACGTTTGAACTTGTCGCTCTCAGCGGCAAAGCTTTTTTGTTGGTATTGAAAAAGCATATAAAAAAAAGACAGAGCGCCACGTCGGGTGGCAGTGGGGGGAGAAAAACACTCAGACACAGACACACTGCCACCCATTAGCCTACAAACGCAGCTTGAGAAACAGGGCATACATTTTGGGTGTCTATGCAGAAATTATGGAAATATGTTCAAACGTCTGTAGACTGCCGTCCCTAACCCCCACTCCACTCCATACACTCACAGCTCCCTAATTATCCGAGTCTATCTAACTGCTAACTGAAAGCCACAGGTGATGTACATAATGGGTAAAGACCTGGGCTGCGTGCCAATTGGTCCTGGTCAAACGTAGTGCACTATACAGTGCAAGAGGCATCACTGCAGTCCCTGGTTCGAATCCAGGCTGCATCACATCCGGTCGTGATTGGGAGTCCCATAGGGTGGCTGGGGTAGACCGTCATTGTAAATAGCAATTTGTTCTTGACTGACTTGCCTAGTTAAATAAAGGTTCAATAAAACTAAAATAAAAAATAAATAGAGGAACTAGGCAGCGATTTGGGATGCACACCTGGCGGCCACAGACAGACATGGACAGCGTGTGTAAATGTCCTTCTGACACTGTGTCTTGAGAGGTGAACTGAAGAACACGCCATTCGTCCATATGACCAACCAGCTCTCCAGTCTAACCAGACAGACACAGTCTAATTTGCCGGCTCTAGTCTGGGGTTAAACCTTGATGTTTCAGGGTCTATTCTTTCCTCCTGACTCTTTTAACATGGACTGCTGGACGGCTGTCAGGGTGCGTTCCAAATGGCATCCTATTTCCGACATAGGGCAGTACTTTTGACCAGGCCCCCGGGGCACTATATAGGTAATAGGGTGCCATTTGGGATGCTCGCTCTGTGAATGAGAGCGGGGGACTCTGTCTCTTCACAGGTCTCACCCGAAGAGCGCCTTGAGAGCGCGGGTAATTAAAAGAGGACTGTGTGCAAATGACAGACTCCCGTTATGCCACTGCAGACAGGACCAGAAAGAGGTATTTTTTCATGATGTTGAGAAGTATCGCTAGCTATGCTGGCTCCTTGTAGGTTTACGTTGGATAGGCTGGTTCTCTCTGGTCAGGTCTTAAGGGAGCAGCAGCGTGATTATCTGTGATTATTGATTTGTAAAAAAAAAAAGACAAAATGTGTTTCTTTTTGAGGCCTGTAATTTACTGTCGTTCTTATGTCAAGGGTCTGGTGACTGACATAAGCACAATAAAGGTCAAAGGGTAATAATGACCGTCTCCCAACCGATTGGTCACATTCCAGGTCAACGCTGTATCATTGCAACAACCAATGGTCGTGCACCGCCGCCTTCACCTGCACAGTCGGGAATCAGATTGGTATACCATGGGATGTTGTGTGATCTGGCATGCGTCTGCGATGCAGTTAGTTTGGAACGTGACCGTTATGTGCTGATTGGACAAGGTTGGAGACTTCTCTGGACCTGGTTTATGTGGTGCGGCCCTACGGGGCATGATGCTTCTAATGCCATTGGTTTGGGGTTTATTCCTGCACGCTGTATATCCTGTGGAAGTCAGTGCCGTTTAAGATGAGGGAGGGCAATTTTTTGGCCTTATTTCTATTACAGCATGTTGGATGACTGTCATTCATATGCCATACACCCAGCTCAATGTAACATTGATAGGTTTAGGCTACTTTTTTAATTATTATTTTATTTCACCTTTATTTAACCAGGTAGGCTAGTTGAGAACAGGTTCTCATTTGCAACTGCGACCTGGCCAAGATAAAGCATAGCAGTGTGAACAGACAACACAGAGTTACACATGGAATAAACAATTAACAAGTCAATAACACAGTAGAGAAAAAAAGGGGAGTCTATATACAATGTGTGCAAAAGGCATGAGGAGGTAGGCGAATAATTACAATATTGCAGATTAACACTGGAGTGATAAATGATCAGATGATCATGTACAGGTAGAGATATTGGTGTGCAAAAGAGCAGAAAAGTAAATAAATAAAAACTGTGGGGATGAGGTAGGTGAAAATGGGTGGGCTATTTACCAATAGATTATGTACAGCTGCAGCGATCGGTTAGCTGCTCAGATAGCTGATGTTTGAAGTTGGTGAGGGAGATAAAAGTCTCCAACTTCAGCGATTTTTGCAATTCGTTCCAGTCACAGGCAGCAGAGTACTGGAAGGAAAGGCGGCCGAATGAGGTGTTGGCTTTAGGGATGATCAATGAGATACACCTGCTGGAGTGCGTGCTACGGATGGGTGTTGCCATCGTGACCAGTGAGCTGAGATAAGGCGGAGCTTTGCCTAGCATGGCCTTGTAGATGACCTGGAGCCAGTGGGTCTGGCGACGAATATGTAGCGAGGGCCAGCCGACTAGAGCATACAAGTCGCAGTGGTGGGTAGTATAAGGTGCTTTAGTGACAAAACGGATGGCACTGTGATAAGCTGCATCCAGTTTGCTGAGAAGAGTGTTGGAAGCAATTTTGTAGATGACATCGCCGAAGTCGAGGATCGGTAGGATAGTCAGTTTTACTAGGGTAAGCTTGGCAGCGTGAGTGAAGGAGGCTTTGTTGCGGAATAGAAAGCCGAATCTTGATTTGATTTTCGATTGGAGATGTTTGATATGGGTCTGGAAGGAGAGTTTGCAGTCTAGCCAGACACCTAGGTACTTATAGGTGTCCACATATTCAAGGTCGGAACCATCCAGTGTGGTGATGCTAGTCGGGCAAGCGGGTGCAGGCAGCGATCGGTTGAAAAGCATGCATTTGGTTTTACTAGCGTTTAAGAGCAGTTGGAGGCCACGGAAGGAGTGTTGTATGGCATTGAAGCTCGATTGGAGGTTAGATAGCACAGTGTCCAATGACGGGCCGAAAGTGTACAGAATGGTGTCGTCTGCGTAGAGGTGGATCAGGGAATCGCCCGCAGCAAGAGCAACATCATTGATATACACAGAGAAAAGAGTCGGCCCGAGAATTGAACCCTGTGACACCCCCATAGAGACTGCCAGAGGACCGGACAACATGCCTTTGACACACTGAACTCTGTCTGCAAAGTCATTGGTGAACCAGGCAAGGCAGTCATCCGAAAAACCGAGGCTACTGAGTCTGCCGATAAGAATATGGTGATTGACAGAGTCGAAAGCCTTGGCAAGGTCGATGAAGACGGCTGCACAGTACTGTCTTTTATCGATGGCGGTTATGATGTCGTTTAGTACCTTGAGTGTGGCTGAGGTGCACCCTGACTGGCTCGGAAACCAGATTGCATAGCGGAGAAGGTACGGTGGGATTCGAGATGGTCAATGACCTGTTTGTTGACTTGGCTTTCGAAGATCTTAGATAGGCAGGGCAGAATGGATATAGGTCTGTAACAGTTTGGGTCCAGTGTGTCTCCCCCTTTGAAGAGGGGGATGACTGCGGCAGCTTTCCAATCCTTGGGGATCTCAGACGATACTACAAGATACTTGAATTTTCCCTATACCCATCATGAGGTTGCTACAACCAAGCCTATGAACGAAAGATTACAACGTGGGTGCAGACAGATCGAGAGAAAAATGTGAGATGATAGACAGTGACACATGGACAGACTGTGAAACATTCAATACCGGCTTGCGCACTCCTGCCTGCATCTGGCTGATATAGGGTGTAATCATTAGTCCAACAGTTGCAAACGAGAGTTTCTATTGGGCAAATTCAGGTATTTTCTTCCAGGTATTTTTAGGAAATGTTTTTCAACAGAATAGGTGCAATGAATACACCCCTGATCATGCATAAACAAAGTTCCCTTTCATAGCAGCCATGTTGTATTCCCTCTCACATTTTCCCTTCGTTTGTGGACTTCAATGAACAACACATCAGCTGTATGTGACCAGGCATAAAAAACCTTTCCAAGCTAAACCATGTCATAACCATTACACACAGCCTACATCATGGCCCCCATATTAGCTAAAGTAACATCCAAGTCAACATAGCTAATAGAACTAATGCGTTAGTAAACCCTCTACAATCATGCAGTAACATTACAGTGTATAGTCAGTAAGCAGTAAGCAGTCCCCGGTGGCAATAAATTAATTAAACCAAAAGCTTACCTTGACTTGGACGAGTTCCAGGGTTGTGTTGGATAGTCATAGCCAGATAGCTAACATAGCATCCCTCTGTTTGAGACGCGTGTTTGAGTAACTAAACTAGCCAACTGCATTTGCTACCTAAGTAAGTGAAACTGAAAAAAATACAATTTCTCTCAATTTCTCTCTCTCTCTCTTTCTTGCATTTTTCAAGAAATGAATTTGTTCTCTCTCTTTGCAGTGCTAGCTAGCTGTAGCTCATGCTTTCAGTACTAGATTCATTCTCTGATCCTTTGACTGGGTGGACAACATGTCAGTTCATTCTGAAACAGCTCTGATAGGTTGGAGGACGTCCTCCGGAAGCTGTGTAAGTCTATGGAAAGGGGTGAGAACTAAGAGCCTCCTATGTTATGTATTGAAGTCAATTTAAATGTAATCTTTATTTAACTAGGCAAGTCAGTTAAGAACAAATTCTTATTTACAATGACGGCCTACCCGTCAAACCCAGATGACACTGGGCCAATTCTATTCAAGCATATTAAAACACTTCTGCTTTTTCCAATCACAAGTATCATCCGATCCGGCTATCAACTGTCAATTTACGGTTATGAAAAAAATACATTTAAAATATATTTTTAGAAACATTTAAAAAACATTTTTAAAAATGTTTAATACATTTTAAAAACATTACAACATATATTAAGGAATGTATTTAAATGTATATAGAAATGTATGTCAAAATATACTGTATGTTAAATGCATCGGGAAATGTATTTAATGTACTTCAAAATACATTGTGAAATACATTAAAGAATGTATTTTATAATATGGTTTCACATGAAGTTATTGATATATTTGGAAATGTTTTGTAAAATATATTCCCACATGCATTTAATAGTAACATGCAGTTCGTGAACGATTCGTTCTATTTGAGCGACTCTATTTACTGATTCGAGAGTCATGATTCATTTTTCTGAGTGACTCGTCCATTTTAGTAATTTGTTTAACCTGATAGTGCAGGCCGCAATGAGTCCTACAGCAGGATTAATATGCTCTCATCCGGCTCAGCGCTCCAGGCACAGAGGTGCTTCGACCACCAACTGTCTGTCATATGCTCGTAGGGAAATAGATCATGAGCATAGAGAAGAAAAAAACATGTTTAGATCTGATAATTGATCAGATGGTGCAGCAAGAATGAATGAAATGGATTATTGAATGTGATGATGGACACAGCTTTGTAGAACCATAACATACACAGTCTCTGCTCAACAAACTCGAACTGGAGAACAAATTGTTTGGGGGGTCTGCAGTTCGTGAACGACATTGTTCTCATCACCCTCACAGCAGTCAAGCAATGTATTCCGCCAAGGGTCGTGCACAATCTAGCTTGGTTGTGGCCACAACTAGACCTCGTTTCAAATGTAGCAATAAATAATCGTATTTGTGTGCCTAGCAATCGTGTACATCACTTAAAAGTCTAAAAGTCTCAGACACAAATGACAGCTCCAATAAGCCCCCTATGGTGAACGACATCATGACCTTGTTTTCGAGGTGGTCATCGTTTGCTGATAGGGGTTATGGTGAACGAGATGTGAACAAGAGGCTTGTATAATCATGAATCTTTCAAGTTTTCAGTTCATCGTTCGCCGGTAGCGGGTCCTGAGTACTCTGGGCATTCACATTTGTCGAAAGATTAGTTATTTTGACGGAACGAGTCAAAAAGTTCTGAAAGATATTTATTAAAACATGACAACTATAATAAATTGGCCAAATCATATTGTTATAAAATGGTGACTGTCTTTATGAGACTTCAGTATGCTCTTTGGTATTCCATGTACTCATATCTCAATAATGCAAAACTGGCAGTGTGCAGGCTTACCTTTTAATCACAGAACGCATTAACTTTCCAAAAAGCACAAGCCACACCTCCCAATCTTCTAATAGGCTGCCGCAGCTATATATTTTGTTAAAATTATTTATTGTACAAAAGCACTAACATGCATTTAACTGACTACAAACATGATGCATTATCAGTCATGTGGTGACGCCATGTCTTTCATGTGCGTCATGACAAATAAACAAACATTAAGAGCATTGCAGCCAACGTCCAAGGAGTCGTGCCATGAAATGAGTGCATTTTGCGTTCCTTTGATATGTTAAGTAGAAATTATGCACCATTTTTTGTTGTTGTTGTGAAAAACATGTTATATCAAATTAATTGCCCTTTAATAACAGATGCATGCACATGGACAATTCAATAAATCAGATTTCCTTTGAATTCAAGACTTGCTAAAGTGGCAAAATTCAGCATTGTGGCTAATGAAACTCAGGGAGAAAGGTGAAGATTCACACGCAGAGCGTGGCAGGTGTTTAGTTCACCTTCGTAGAAGGCCAGATTCGTGGTCACAGGCAGGCAATTGTTATACACAGGCAGGCAAACAGGCAGGTGAAACAACTAGGACTGAAGGCTGGTTCTCAGAAACGAGCTAGGAAAAGGCTTAGTAGAGTCAAAACGAACAACTGAACTAAATAAGGAGATGATGAGACCAGGTGATTAACAAACACAGGTGAAATCAATGAACAAAAATGAAAGAGTGCTATGTTCAAGAACACAAAGAAACAGGGCTATGTTCAAGAACACAACAAAACAGAACACAAGGTTGACTAAGAAAATATATACAGAACCTTACAGTGAGTGACATGTCCCTCCCTCTAGGAAGATTCTAACCCACTGACCCCCAACATTTCTCCAAGTTTTCACCATCATTGTGAAGCCCTAGTTATTTAGTTTCTTTGACAATGTCCTTTCTGAAGATGATTATTTATTTCATGTAGTTAGTGATTCATTTACGTCTGTCCCTTATTTTAAGGTCAACCCTGTTACATGAACTGAACTCTCGTATTAAAATAATACTGCGTTCAATTGCCCCTCCCTGTTGCACACAACAAGCTTCCATTCCCCCATCACAAGGTGATTCATGGAGGGCTATTCAAGTGGAGTTTTCCCAAATCTGGTAAATTCTCTCCACTTCCCACTTGTTTACAAATGCACCATAACAGCAATAACGATCCACTGTATATTACCATTCATTGGAAGCACAAGACCTAGACTTACACTTTTACAAATTGTGGAGCGTTATGCGATGTATAGGTTTTGTTTAAATCGATAGAAAATCAAATAGAACAATTATAAAAACAGCCTAGTGCCGGATCTTGGGCACTAGAGTGTTTTCATGATTTAATTAAGCTGAATAGAGGCACTTACTATAGTATTTTTTTCCCACTCTTGAGATGGGAAAACATGTTTAAATTTTTTTATGAAGTTGAACACGTGTTCTTTATGACAGGATGTAAAAAATAGGTGAAGTCAAATGATTTGCTCGTTTTACTCACCATCACCGGCCAACGTTTTGGCTTGGCGGCCCCAAAAAGTATCTCCCATTGATCAATGCGTAAAGAGTAATTTAAGAAGCCAAATTAGGAACCACCCTGTCGACTAGATTTCGTAGCAATGCATTTCTGGAACATTGTCAGGAATTACATGCACCAAGACGCAAACGAATGTACACACGTCTGTGGAACACGTTCAGCATTTTAGCAGAGATGCAAATGTATCTACATGTATTTAAATCTATTCTACGTGATGTTAAATATATTGGAATGTACATCGTATGGAAACCCATCCTAGCTCATTATTATGAGCTTATTAGAGTTTACAGAAGATTGGATCTAGTTAGATGATGTTGGCTCGCACCTTTACCAATCCCATATGGTCACATATAAAGAATCCAGTACCAGTATCGTTTTCCTCAGCAGAGCCGGCTCATTGTAAATACTTCAGTAAACACACTGCCTTTGTTGTGGTCAGCTCCGGCGTTCACCAACAGTGTGTTTCCTGAGCCAGCTGTCATTAAAATGTGGTCCGCCCACCAAAACCTTCTCTTTGGACCTGGAATTGATGCAGGTGGCTTTTTTTTATTCCCCTGGAAATAAGTATTTTGTGTAAAAGGCTTTATTAACATATGTCAAATACATGACTTGGTCTTTTGAAAAATGTACTGCTGCTTCTGTCTTTTAGGTGTTTAGTGTATTCTAAAGAGAATCTGTGCAAATGGGAGGCCTTCTAAACAGGCTGCAAGGCCTCAGTGCATGGCAATGATGTGTCGGTCTACTTATTCGGCATAGCGTTTGGTATGCTGAGGATGTGGATAAGGGTTCTGGGCAGTGCTTGAAGTACTTATTACTCATTTTGTGTGCCCGTACTATTTATATTTAGGTATTGCATATAATATTCTATAACAGGTGTCTGTACTCAAGCAGTAGAACATTTGAGGTGCCGGTACTCAATACTGCTGTGTGCTGGCCCAATTCAAACACGGGTTCTGAGTCAAGCTAAGTGCACATGTGTCTGAGATCTTTAACACTAGCTAAACCGGAGTCACACGTGGCAGGTAAGGTAGTTCAGGAAGTAGCGGATTTCCATCATTCCTGGAGAGCCTAAATGTGTAAGGAAATAGCTTTCAAAACTCACTCATCTCAAACTAAAAAAAGCCACTGGTTAACTGAAAATGTTGTTCTAGAACATGTATTGCATTACATAAGAAGCTAACAGTGGTTTGACCATGTACAGTATTAGACTGCATTAGATTAGCTACCAATAGTTTGGACATTTTCCTTACCGAAACGCTCAGATTTATGGCATAAGACCTGACTAACGTATGTATACCCGAGTGTACAGTATGTACCACTGAGAGAACCCCTCTGACCACAATAATACACTTGTAAGCAGAAAAGTCTCATTTGGACAATTGCCAGTGAAAGCCAAAGGCGAAGAGAAGCAAAGGTAGAGTGGGAGGGATATCTCTTAGCTGGAGAAAGAGGGAGGGAGAGAGATAGAAAAAGAGAGACACAGAGAGAGAGAAGTGTGAGACAGATGAGTTTAGAGAGAGAGAGAGAGGGATAGAGAGAGAGAGAGGGATACAGAGAGATGGATAGAGAGAGAGGGAAAGGGAGAGGTATAGAGAGGGAAAGGTATAGAGAGGGAGTGGTGAGAGAGAGAGAGAGAGAGAATAGAGAGAGAGGGATAGAGGGATAGAGAGAGAGATAGATAGGGAGAGAGACAGAGGGAGAAAGGGATATGGAGGGATGGAGAGAGATAGAGAGGGTTAGAGAGAGAGAGAGGGATAGAGAGAGAGAGGGGGATAGAGAGGGATAGAGAGAGAGGGAGCATTGAGAGGCTAAAGCTAATCCACTTATTAAGGCAACAACTGCAGCCGGGAACCAGTGCCTGATATTAATACCTAATCATGAGTTAATTAAAGCAGGGTTAGTTAGCGCCTAATCCTCAGTGATGGGAGGTGATACTGCAGGAACTCACTGAGTGTGTCCTGAGGGGAACTAACTGTACAGTAGGTCTGTGGACTGGGGGAAGAGTGGGTTGCTCTAGCTAGCTCAACTATGGGCTGGTGAATAGAGCTAGCGTGGCTTCTTGGGTAGTGCTAGCTAGCTCTGTGGGCTAGTGGATTGAGTTAGCATGGGTGTAGTGTTACCTAGCACTGTGGGTTGGGGAAGTGCTAGCCCGGCTCCTTGAGTAGTGCTTGTTAGGTCTGTGGGCTGTGGGAAGAGTTAGCAAGGCTCCTTGAGTAGCATTAACTAGCTCTGGGCTAGAACCGCTTTTTGATTGGAGTCCACCTGTGGTAAATTCAATTGATTGGACACGATTTAGAAAGGCACACACCTGCATATATAAGGTCCCACAGTTGACAGTACATGTTAGAGCAAAAACAAAGCCATGAAGTTGAAGGAATTGTCCGTAGAGCTCAGAGACAGGATTGTGTTGAGGCTGGGGAAGGGTCTCTGGAGGGACCTGAAAATGGCTATGCAGCGATGCTCCCCATCCAACCTGACAGAGGTTGAGAGGATGTGCAGAGAAGAATGGGAGAAACTCCCCAAATGTAGGTGTGCCAAGCTTGTAGCATCATACCCCAGAAGACTCAAGGTTGTAATCGCTGCCAAAGGTGCTTCAACAATGTACTGAGTAAAGGGTCTGAAAACATATGTAAATATTATATTTCAGGTTTAATGTTTTTTATAAATTAGAAAAAATTCTAAAAACCTACTTTTGCTTTGTCATTATGGGGTATTGTGTGCAGATTGATGAGGGGAGGAAACGATCATATCCATTTTATTATCAGTCTGTAACGTTACAAAATGTTACTATATTAGTGACTTTTGTGTTGTTTATCGCGAGAATGCTATTAATACATTCTAATGTAGATAATGCTGCATTTCCATCCTTTTCAATCAAACCGTATGTCTGTAACTCGATACAGTGTTTTTTAAAAATGTGAAAATGTTTTTGTTACAGCCAAATTCTAGCAAGTTAAAGGACAATTCATTAAATTCAATCATTTTTATCATTCGACAACCTTATTAATTTAATATTGAAATATGTAACATGCTATAAAAAATTAAGCAAGTTTCAAATAATGAACAGGAATGACATTTACTCTCACGGTTGGCCTAAAATAATTATCTCAAAGCCACACCCCCAAATAGGCCACACCCTTGTATTATCCAAACTTGGGTTAATTTACAATTTTCCATGCGGTGAAAAAATAGCGACGTGATTAATGGCATAAAAAAGTGTAACGCACCACTGCCCATCTCTGACAGTAGCTCAATAACCCAGCATCAACAATCCAACCTGACTCTGGAAATGGGTTGCAATTTTTTGAATGTAGTGAGAGAAACGGATAGCACCAAATGGCCTCCCCTGCCTCCCCCTTGTGGCACAGTACTCCTTCCGCGTCATTGTGTGTTAGAATTTACATTCTAAAGAAGCAGAATTATAACTCTCACTACGATACACAACAAACAGATGAGTATCCCAGAGAAGAAGAGAAACACAGAGGGAATACAATGAGAATTGTGCAGCAGGAAAGAAAGAAAGAAAGAAAGAAAGAAAGAAAGAAAGAAAGAAAGAGAGAAAGAAAGAAAGGGGCAAAGGAATAAAAGAGGCTACTATTAAAATCAGCGCCATAAAAATGTAAAAAAATATTCTCATCAAACATTCTTAGAAAAAAAGAGTGGAAACCAAAAGAGATCTACCTGGAACCAAATAGGGTTCTCCTATGGGGACAACAGAAGAACCAGTTTGGAACAGTTTTTTTCTAAGAGTGTACAAGAATTCCCAGGCAGCCAGTAAAGTCTAATTTAAAACATATTTTCTAAACGAATTCCCTGAACCTTGTCTGCTGAATTGTTAAACATCTGAGCTTTCACAATAATGAGAGAAACAAAAAGGAAAATATTAATCCTTGGGAGAGGGAAAGAGGGTGGGGGAAGAGAAAGAGCAGGCGGGAGAGAGTGACAGAGAGAGAGAGATGGAGAGACTAAGGGGATGAGAGAAAGGGAAGTGGTCTACTGCCGGAGGGAGGGAGAAAGGGAGCAGGGGTCAGAGAAGCTCAGCTGTAGAGGAATAGAGGAGTAGGTTTAAGCAGGAGAGTAAACAGATGTAAATTCTATGATGGCAGACATTGGCAGCCGTCCAAAGGGCAAATGCTTTTTTTCTCTCTCTCTCTCCCTAAAGGTTGAGATTAATTTGCCTGTTATGTCTTTCTCTCTCTCTCTCTCTCTCTCTCTCTCTCTCTCTCTCTCTCTCTCTCTCTCTCTCTCTCTCTCTCTCTCTCTCTCTCTCTCTCTCTCTCACGTTTGTGCTATCCACATATTACTCTCTCTCTTTCCCTCTCTTGCTCTATTTCTCTCTCTCTCTCTGTCTCTCTCTCTTTCTCCTGTTTTCTACATCTAATTACATACAGCATGGTACGTACATGTGTCGTGTGCCCTGTGTAATGTCAAATGTACACACAAACACAGAAAACACAATCACGTGCAGTATCTAATGCACAGGGCGATGACAACAAAACTGTGGCATGAATAAATAGTGTTGTGCTGATCTTTTCAGTGTGGAGTTTTCACTAAAGCATAAATGGACTTTTACTGTGTGTGTGTGTGTGTGTGTGTGTGTGTGTGTGTGTGTGTGTGTGTGTGTGAGGGAGGGAGTGTGGATTACTCTTCCCTGAAGATTAATTTTATCAGTGGTAGTCATTAAGAATGCTGCTGGATTATCATCCAAAACTAGCTCCTGGTATTCTTACCAAATTGAACCCTATTTCCTATGTAGTGCACTACCTTTGACACAACTTGTCAAAAGTAGTGCACTATACATGGGATAGGGTGCCATTTGGGATGCATTCCTAGCTGTACGGGGGGCTTGCCAGAAGCGCCGGCTGGGAAGGGAAGGCTAAGGGTACATTCCAAATGGCACACTATTCCTTATATAGGACAATGAGCTCTGGGCTAATTAGATCTGTCTATCTGAGGCTCATCCATCTTCTGCTGCTGAAATCATCCTCCCATCACCCCCCCCCCAGCCCACCCTGGCCCCAGCCCTCCCCCTCTCTAAATACATTGTTCTTTATGAGTCTATCATTCACATTATGACCTAATAATGAGCTACTCCTGGCCAGGCAAACGTAATGGATGTTTTGTGTGTGTAGGTGGGCAGGGCAGAGCCGTCTGTGTGTGGTGTGTGTGTCGGTGTGCATGCGTGTGCGCACACGCTTGTGTGATTCTTCTTTTTTTTTGTGGATTAGAAGATCCTGAAAATGTGTCTCTAGGGTTTAGTGAGAGAGGATACTTTTGTGATCTGGACAATGACTTTCAAATAAAAACTTGTGTCATGATGATGATATCTCAAGATGATCACATTTCCCTTTATGTTAATTGACCAATCAATCCCTCTGTTCATCCAAAAAGTACTTATACTTAAACGTCCTTATGAAACATGACATAATACATGGTGCAGAACATGAACATCGCCTACGTATCAGTACATACACACAATATCTAGGTCTAATACATAGTACAATACAAGATATATAAAATGGCTACGTCTCTTCACAGTCCCAGTTGTGCAGTAAGGTGTTCTTTTATCTTTTATCTTCTTTTTGTTGCTAGCTTGAGTTCCATGTATTTTATTAGGCAAGTCAGTTAAGAACAAATTCTTCTTTACAATGATGGCCTAGGAACAGTAGGTTAATTATCTTTTTTCAGGGACCGAATGACAGATTTTTAACTTGGGGACTTGATCTAGCAACCTTTTGGTTATTGGCCCAATGCTCTAACCACAAGCTTCCTGCTGCCCCATAGGTCTGTTTAATATTGTGTTGCCCCAGCCTGTTCTGGACCAGGAGACTGTGACGAGACCTCTGGTTGAATTTCTTGTGTTGTACCGTTGAGTGTCCGAACACATCAATACCTCGCACAAAATCCTATGGTGATGCAGTCAATCTCTTCTCAACTTCGAGCCAGGAGAGATTGACATGTATGTTACTGACACTTTCCCTCTGAGTACATCAGAAGAGAGAGAGAGCTTGAGAGAGAGCTGGAGAGAGAGCTGGTGAGAGAGTGCTGGAGAGAGAGAGCTGGAGAGAGAGAGCTGGATAGAGAGAGAGCTGGAGAGAGAGAGCTGGAGAGAGAGAGAGAGAGAGAGAGAGAGAGAGAGAGAGAGAGAGAGAGAGAGAGAGAGAGAGAGAGAGAGAGAGAGAGAGAGAGAGAGAGAGATTTCATTACAGTGAATGGCAGGTTAAGTGAGGAGGCGATAATGCCCTGACAGTAATGGTAACTTTAATTTCCTCTCCTATTGTGGAGATTTATGTAAAGAAATTAAATTCCACAAGCTCCCAGGCCTCAATAATCATTATACAGTGGTTGAGGGCAGAACTGTTTTCATAGTCAAAATAATATCTAAAAGGAGTGGGTTAAGCCCTGGAGAAAAAAGGGAATTCTGTAACTGCTTAATGAACACAAAGGACATTAATACCAACGGACAAAAAGAAGACAGAAAAAGTTCAGGGCATTTGAATTATACTGAACAAAAATATAAACACAACATGTAAAGTGTTTCATGAGGCTTAAATAAAGATCTGAGAAATGTTCCATATACATATTTTGTGCACACATTTGGTTACATCCCTGTTAGTGAGAATTTATTCTTTGCCAATATAATCTGTCCACCTGACAGATGTGGCATGTCAAGAAGATGATTAAACAGCATTACACAGGTGAACCTTGTGCTGGGGGCAATAAAGGGCTACTCTAAAATGTGTAGTTTTGTCACACAACGCAATGTTACAGATGTCTCAAGTTTTGAGGGAGCGTGCAACTGGCATGCTGACTGCAGGAATGTCCTACAGAGCTGTTGCCAGAGAATTCAATGTTAATTTCAACATCGTTTTTAAGAATTTGTCAGTACATCCAACCGGCCTCACAATCGCAGACCATGTGTAACCACGCCAGCCCAGGACCTCCACATCCAGCTTCTTCATCTGCGGGATCGTCTGAGGGGGAGGGATACTGAGGAGTATTTATATGTGTAATGAAGCCATTTTGTGGGGAAAAACTATTTCTAATAGGCTGGGCTTGGCTCCTTAGTCCCAGGCCTCCCTCCAGTCATGTGGAATCCATAGATTACGGCCTAGAGGCATTCAGTTATTGTTAGATTGAATGGGCAAAAGGAGTGACCTTAACGACTTTGAGTGTGGTATGATCGTCGGTGCCAGTTCCAGTTTCTCAGAAACATCCGGCCTCCGCGTCAAAGGCAGGGTTCCCCAATTCGGCCCATGGGTGGTTTCATTTGGCCCCCAATTTTTTCTGAGCCCCCCATAAAAAACGGTTTTCGCTTTTTTACATTTTCATTGTTGGACATAAAAGATGGAAATCAGCTCCAATTGATTTTATTTGAAGAAACATGTTCCAAAGTATTCCCACGCGTAATAGAGAGACAAGTTATCATACACAAATGTAAGCAAGAAATTATAGTTTTAGTCAAACATTACATCTGTTTGGGCGTCTTGCTATCACATGGCAGTCTACAAATGATTTGTAAATTGTCTTCCGGCCCCCCGACCTTTCGCTCAACCAAAAATCGGCCCGCGGCTGAATCTAGTTGATGATCGCTGGTCTAGGGTTTACCAAGAATGGTGTGACAAACAAAAAACATCCAGTCAGCGGCAGTCCTGTGGGCAAAAACAGCTACCGTAGGAGAATGGCAAGAATCGTGCAAGCTAACAGGAGGGCCACACACAGGCAAATAATGGCGCAGTACAACAGTGGTGTGCAGAACGGCATCTTGGACGAACAACTTGTCGGTTCTGGTCACAGGTAGGCTATTGCAGCAGATGACCACACTGGGTTTCACTCCTATGAGCTAAAAACAAGAAGAAGCAGCTTTAGTGGGCACGCGACCAACAACACTGGACAATTGAGGAGTGGAAAAACATTGTCTGGTTTCATGAATCCCGGTTCCTGTTGCGTAATGCTGATGGCAGTGTCAGGATTTGGAATCCATGGCCCCATCCTACCTGGTGTCAACGGTAGAGGCTGGTGGCAGTGGTGTAATCGTGTGGGGAATGTTTTCCTTGCACACATTACGTCCCTTGATACCAATTGAGCAACGTTTCCATCCCCCGAATAATTCAGCCATTTCTGGATGCAAAGGGGTGGTCTGACCCGGTACTAGAAAACTGGCCACTGAGTGTTGATCATGAGGTCTTACTTATTGGCCTAGTTTATGGTTTAATTTGACCCTAAATGAGTGGTGTTAGGGAACTCCTGGTTTACTGAACACATCAGGCCTCCGAGTCACATTATGCTGGCTTGCAAAGCGATGTGTAATTCCTATTGGAATCCAGACAGAGTTATGATATTCCCATGTTATGATATTCCAGAGTTATGATATTCCAGAGTTATGATATTCCAGAGTTAAGATATTCCAGAGTTAGGATATTCCAGAGTTAGGATATTCCAGAGTTATGTTATTCCAGAGTTAGGCCATCCATTCAGAATGACGAGTGCAATTAACGAGTGCAAATCAAACTAACTGAATGCGTTAGTTTAGAAAAATGTATGTTATTTATCTTTGTGTAGTATAAGATGAATTAATCAATGTACATGTAAAAACACAGATATTAAAACAATCCTAAAAAAATGGGACTGTTTTATTCTCCCAAGTGTAAAACAATAACTCTGGTTACTAACACCAACACTGGGTGTTATTTTACACCACTGAGTTTTAATTGCACTCTTACAGAGTGAATATAACTCCTGAGTCGACACCAGAAATGTTACACTGAAAAATCAACACTGGCTAATTTGCTGTTTAGCTACAACCAACCTGCCAATAATGCAACAGGTCTGTTGTTTACCAAATAGGGCTCTGGTCAAAATGACTGCACTATGTAGGGGATATGGTGGCATTTGGGATGGAGCTCTGTTGCCATTTGGGATGCAGACCCAGAACCTTTTTGAAAAAAAGCACACGCTGGAATATGCAATATGCTTAATGTCCTTCGAGGAACACATTTTGAAGTTTGTATATGTTTGCAAAACACGTCAGTGAGGGTCCAACACTGCATACAGAGCTCTCAGTACACTCACTTTTGGCGCACTGTAGGCCACAATACCTCGAGTTTCCCTGTAGTGTTTGCTGCTTTTCAATAAAACACGTATGGCTGGATTTTTTGGGGGGCCTAAATTAAAAATGTTCATATGGGCAGAATATTGGTACATATAGCCTACAGAAATGTAATCAGCAATGCAGTTCATGTGAAAATATCTGGTAAAAGGATGACATTGGTATACAAGTATTTGTACAGAAATGGAAACATGGAGATTTTAGGGAGACAAAGTAAGTTGACTTTCTCATCCATAAATGCATCTCAAGTGTACGGTAAGTGCACTGCTTAACAGCTCACGTCAGCAGGATGGGGGGGCCTTTTCATTACGAGAGACAGCTACCGTGGATCGCTGAAATTATTATTGTGATCACACTGACTCAATTTAAATATTATGGGGACACCTATATACGTTTCGGCAGCTATGCACGAGATATCAGTGTAGCCTTTTATCATCTAGACATGATGTTGAAATGTCTTCACGCCTCGAACAAATACCTCCAGGCTTCCATCATAACTTATTTGATTGAGAGAAAAATCATTACAGAGGGCAGTTTAGAAAAAACAAATCCCCTTCTTACATCCCTGCTTTCTCTGTTAAATCTTACTAGACCCTGCTTTAAATCAAGCAGACAATAGCAGATGACCAACATCAATTTAGGGATATTGATTAATTGTCCCCTTGATGGCCCACCAGGTGTCCATCCCTGTGTATTAGGTATTCAGAGTATTGATTAGAATGACTATTTCAGAACATTCACACCTAGCCTACTAGTCAATCAGCACACAGTTGTCTGGACATTTCCTACCTGTGCAGGTCAGTCACATTCCGTCTTCTTTTCATTAACATTAACATTTTTTAAAAATTATTATTCTTTAAAGTAGACCATTAATAGGCTACAGTCAGACTTTCAATAGGCTGTGTTTTTACACAGGCAGCACAAGCATACTTTTCTTTCTCCTACTAATTGATCTTGTGACCAATGTGAAATTAATATGGTTGATTTTTAAGGTTAGGGAAAAGTGCAGTGAATACTTTCTAGGATGTCAATGTACATTTAAGTATTTTATGGTTGTTTGTAATATTGTCTTGCCTTTTAATCATGATACAGTATTCAGAACCCTTGACTTTTCCCACATTTTGTTACATTACAGCCTTATTCTAAAATGGACAACACACAATACCCCATAATCAAAAAATCAAAAACAGGTTTTAAGATTTTTTTGCAAACGTATTACAAATAAAAACTCTGAAATATCACATTTACATAAGTATTCAACTCCTTTACTCAGTACTTTGTTGAAGCACCTTTGGCAGTGATTACAGTCTGCTTGGGTATGATGCTACAAGTTTGGCACACCTGCATTTGGGGAATTTCTTCCATTCTTCTCTGTAGATCCTCTCAAGCTCTGAAAGTTTGGATGGGGATCGTTGCTGCACAGCTTTTTTCAGGTCTCTCCAAAGTCCGGGCTGGACAACTCAAGGATATCCAGACACTTTTTTCCCGAAGCCAATCCTGCATTGTCTTGGCTGTGTGCTTAGGGTCATTGTCCTTTTGGAAGGTGAACTTTTGCACCGGTCTTTGGTCCTCTGAGAGCTCTGGAGCAGGTTTTCAACAAGGATCTCTCTGTACTTTGCACCGTTCATCTTTCCCTCGATTCTGACCAGTCTCCTTGCACTGAAAAACATCCCCACAGCATAATGCTGCCACCACCATGCTTCACTGTAGGGATGGTGCCAGGTTTCCTCCAGACATGACATTTTGCATTCAGGCCAAAGGGTTTAGTCTTGGTTTCATTAGAACAGAGAATCTTGTTTCTCATGGTCTGAGAGACTTTAGGCGCCTTTTGGCAAACACCAAGCGGGCTGTCATGTGCCTTTTACTGAGGAGTGGATTCCGCCTGACCACTCTACCATAAAGGCCTGATTGGTGGAGTGCTGCAGAGATGGTTGTCCTCCTGGAAGGTTCTTCCATCTTCACAGTGGAGGCCCTTCTCCCCCTGAATGCTCAGTTTGGCCGGGCGGCCAGCTCTAGGAAGAGTCTTGGTGGTTCCAAACTTCTTCCATTTAAGAATGATGTAGGCCACTGTGTTCTTGGGGACCTTCAATGCTGCAGAAAATTGTTGGTACCCTTCCCCAGATGTGTGCCTCGACACAATCCTCTCTCTCGGATCTCTACAGACAATTCCTTCGACCTCATGGCTTGGTTTTTGCTCTGACATGCACTGTCAACTGTGGTACCTTATATAGACAGGTGTGTGCCTTTCCAAATTAGGTCCAATCAATTGAATTTACCACAGGTGGACTCCAATCAAGTTGGACTCCCTCTCTCTCCAGATGAAATCTCGCGTCTTGTGACGGCCGGCCGCCCAACAACCTGCCCGCTTGACCCTATCCCCTCCTCTCTTCTCCAGACCATTTCCGGAGACCTTCTCCCTTACCTCACCTCGCTCATCAACTCATCCCTGACCGCTGGCTACGTCCCTTCCGTCTTCAAGAGAGCGAGAGTTGCACCCCTTCTGAAAAAACCTACACTCGATCCCTCCGATGTCAACAACTACAGACCAGTATCCCTTCTTTCTTTTCTCTCCAAAACTCTTGAACGTGCCGTCCTTGGCCAGCTCTCCCGCTATATCTCTCTCTGAATGACCTTCTTGATCCAAATCAGTCAGGTTTCAAGACTAGTCATTCAACTGAGACTGCTCTTCTCTGTATCACGGAGGCGCTCCGCACTGCTAAAGCTAACTCTCTCTCCTCTGCTCTCATCCTTCTAGACCTATCGGCTGCCTTCGATACTGTGAACCATCAGATCCTCCTCTCCACCCTCTCCGAGTTGGGATGCTGCGTGGTGAGCAGGTGTCTGAGTCTTCCAAGTGCCTTCACCTGCATGACAGAAGGGCAAGGAATGGAACGACTCAGACGCTGCGAGCCTCCCAGAAAGTTGTGTTTTTTGTTTGTATTCCAACCCAACACATACCCAGAGAGAGATCCCTATTTCTTCCGGCGCGGCCCACGCTTGGATTGCGTCCTACCTGACAGGTCGCTCCTACCAGGTGGCGTGGCGAGAATCTGTCTCCTCACCACGCGCTCTCACCACTGGTGTTCCCCAGGGCTCTGTTCTAGGCCCTCTCCTATTCTCGCTATACACCAAGTCACTTGGCTCTGACATAACCTCACATGGTCTCTCCTATCATTGCTATGCAGACGACACACAATTAATCTTCTCCTTTCCCCCTTCTGATGACCAGGTGTCGAATCGCATCTCTGCATGTCTGGCAGACATATCAGTGTGGATGACGGATCACCACCTCAAGCTGAACCTCGGCAAGACGGAGCTGCTCTTCCTCCCGGGGAAGGACTGCCCGTTCCATGATCTCGCCATCACGTTTGACAACTCCATTGTGTCCTCCTCCCAGAGCGCTAAGAACCTTGGCGTGATCCTGGACAACACCCTGTCGTTCTCAACTAACATCAAGGCGGTGGCCCGTTCCTGTAGGCGGGTTCTTTTGTTAAGAAGAAGGATGATGTTCATGCTCTACAACATCCGCAGAGTACGACCCTGTCTCACACAGGAAGTGGCGCAGGTCCTAATCCAGGCACTTGTCATCTCCCGTCTGGATTACTGCAACTCGCTGTTGGCTGGGCTCCCTGCCTGTGCCATTAAACCCCTACAACTCATCCAGAACGCCGCAGCCCGTCTGGTGTTCAACCTTCCCAAGTTCTCTCACGTCACCCCGCTCCTCCGCTCTCTCCACTGGCTTCGAGTCTAAGCTCGCATCCGCTACAAGACCATGGTGCTTGCCTACGGAGCTGTGAGGGGAACGGCACCTCAGTACCTCCAGGCTCTGATCAGGCCCTACACCCAAACAAGGGCACTGCGTTCATCCACCTCTGGCCTGCTCGCCTCCCTACCACTGAGGAAGTACAGTTCCCGCTCAGCCCAGTCAAAACTGTTCGCTGCTCTGGCCCCCAATGGTGGAACAAACTCCCTCACGACGCCAGGACAGCGGAGTCAATCACCACCTTCCGGAGACACCTGAAACCCCACCTCTTTAAGGAATACCTAGGATAGGATAAGTAATCCTTCTCACCCCCCTTTAAGATTTAGATGCACTATTGGAAAGTGACTGTTCCACTGGATGTCATAAGGTGAATGCACCAATTTGTAAGTCGCTCTGGATAAGAGCGTCTGCTAAATGACTTAAATGTAATGTAAATGTAAATGTTGTAGAAACATCTCAAGGATGTTCAATGGAAACAGGATGAACCTAAGCTTAATTTTGAGTCCCATAGCAAACGGTCTGAATACTTATGTAAATAAGGTATTTCTGTTTTACATATTTTATACATTTGCAAACATTTCTTAAACCCTGTTTTCACTTTGTCTTTATGGGATTTTGTATGTAGATTGATGAGGGACATTGTTTATTTAATCCATTTTATAATGAGGCTGTAACGTAACAAAATATGGAAAAAGTGAAGTGGTCTGAATACTTTCCGAATGCACTGTATGTGTTATTGTTTTTACCATCAAGGACCACTTTTAAGTGATATCGTCTGGGTCCACATTGTACATTTTGTTGTATATGTTTGTTACCCAAAGTTAATTCAATTTTGACCAATCAGATCAGCACTTTTGCCAATAATTGGGCAAAAGATCAGAATTTGGATGCCTGTGTAAACACAGCCATTTCGGTGCCAATCACTAGTAGCCTAATACTCCTCCAATTGATTGACAGATTTAGTCTGCTGCTGACAAGTTTGAGCGGATAGGTCAGAGCAAGCCGCAAGCCGCAAGTCACAATTCTTATCCAGCATATACTGTTTCAGTCTACTTTTCTTGGAAATATTGAAGGCATAGTTTGTTATTGATCAGATTCTAGAGCAAATTGAAAGCAAATTAATTGTTACCAGGTTAAAATAACTTGTGGTTTCTTCCTTTGTTTGTTCTAGGCTATTGAATGTGTGAACATTTAAAAAATAATAATACATGTATTAGTAAGCAAATTAGGCTAGTACATTCAATGTATTAGTACAAATTAGGCTAGTACATTTCTCAAGTAATCCACCCAACCCCGTTATATTCTGTCTACAGGAAGCCAACTAAAGGAGCAGATGCTTCCGGTGAATTGTTTTTTAAGGGGGGTTACAGATTCAATAGAAAATGATCAAAGAAATGCACACAAAGATAAGCCCAACTCATTCAGTCCCCATCCACCCACCTGCATCCTCCTTCCCAACCCAGAGCCCCCCAACCCACCTCCCCGGCGCAATCAGATTGATTGAGAGATTCAAGGGGCTATCATCATTATTCAAGGGGTTATCATCAGAATGTTTAAATTCATGCACTTCATAATGAATTTTGTAACTTTTCCCGAGAAGCATTTAACTGCAAGGCGCTCCCCCATCATATGAATGTGCCTACCTGATTTAGGGAACACACTGAACAGTTGGGAGTTGGGGCCAATTTCATTGTAAAACATCTCCTTGTTGTTACTAAAGACAGTCTGTTGGACAAACTTAAAATACATAAATGAATGCTTTGGATTATGGGATGCCAAGGTCATATCTTTCCATGTTATGTTCCAGTTAAAAGCTTTTTCAGATTGAATTAGATCTGTGGGCCATACTCTTATAATGGCAAGCTCAGGATATGAGCTTTCCAAATGTTGTTTACATATAAAAGAAAGGAGCGCATGCTTCCTGTGTCTTGTTCAAACGCATGCATCTCAGATATTTTTTTTTTTATATAGACAAAGATATAGTATAGGCTGTTTTGAGACAGATTTAAACAGCCAGCTGCGAATACAGTTGCACCACCCTCCCTGGGTGCGCGGGCGAAAGAGTCGCCTACGAAGGAGTTCGCTTCTTCTGCAACGTTTGTTGTAAAAAATAACGCTTTGTGGTGGTGCTTCAGTAAGAAAAGGCCCAGCTTATGTCAGAAGAATAACAAATACATCCACCACGAATTGAATGTCCCAGTAATCATTGATAAATGTGCAGATTGGCTGTGACTCTGACCATGGCATTTCTTTAGCCATTAGCACCTCTAGTGAGGGTTTATGAAAACATGATAGACTCCTTCCATGCAGCCGGCATCTAAGGCCAAGTCAAGACTTGACAGTTAATGCCGTTTTTGTATTCTGATCATGGAGTTTGGATCATGGAATTCCAAACAAATCATACGTATACTCTTACATTTAAATGTGTCCACCATGTCCACATTTCTGTCCAGATTCCCTTTTCCCGCACTATATTCAAATGCAAGTATGCATCCTGCAAATGGTGGAATAGGCAAAATAGCTAACTACTGTAGCTAACTAGCCACCTAACCTTTATAGTAAGCCAGCAAGCTAGCTAGCAAGGTTAAAGGGATTGCAAATGGGTTAGCATTACCAAACAAAACATACTTTTTCTAAGTATTAGCTACGTTTGAAGCCAGCAAGCACGTTCCTCGTACGCCAGGAACATATTTCCTCCAACGCTATAATGAAAAGGTGTCTCTTGGTCCTAAAACACACGTTTTCAGGAGACTTGTGGGTGGAGTGCTGATGACATCGCCCACTATATGCACTTTTGGTAGCTTGATTTCATCCAGACTGAGGAAACACACACACACACACACACACACACACACACACACACACACACACACACACACACACACACACACACACACACACACACACACACACACACACACACACACACACACACACACACACACACACACACACACACACACACACACACACACACACACACACACACACACACACACACACACACACACACACACACACACACACACACACACACACACACACACACACACACACACACACACACACACACACACACACACACACACACACACACACACACACACACACACACACACACACACACACAGGGACTAAATTGGACCATACAGGCTGGCTGGCTGCTCCTGCATCACTTATTAAAACCATACCTTATCAGATGCGGAGTGCCATTGAAGTTTGACATTGATAAAAAAAATAATCTGTTTGCCTTGCCGCTGTGTGAGGCAGTGTGTGTGTGTCAGTGTTTTTTTTTTAAAGATCACCGGTGTAGTAAATAGCTGGAAAATGTTTTTAATTCAGGCCTGTTGAATCAGTGGAGTTGTGATGGCTTAATTGCCAAGGAACTCTAAGGTTAATAAGGTCTATAAATAAAACTGCTTTCAGATGACTATCAGTATGGGAAAACACACAAAGCAGCAGTCATAGTGATCACGTGTCAACCATAGAGATCCCATTAGGTTTTCTGATTCCTAATTCTATGGCGTCAACAAAGGTAACAAAGGTAATACTGAGGGATCTCACAGTGCCAGTTCATATGTTACAAAAAAACATTGTTATTCATTTTTTTTGTTGCTATTCTGAAATCAATTCAGAGATGATGTGTTTTCTGATTGTAGCTAAGCTCTTTTCCTGTGTATCACATTCACTAATTCTCATGCGTTTTAGATGGGTCAGCATCCTGTAATGATGCAAGCTTTACGCAAGTTGAGGAATGCAAAATTAAATGAGAGGTTCGCTGAAACGTGACGTGTGAGAGAGAGAGAGAGAGAGAGAGAGAGAGAGAGAGAGAGAGAGAGAGAGAGAGAGAGAGAGAGAGAGAGAGAGAGAGAGAGAGAGAGAGAGAGAGAGAGAGAGAGCAATTACACAAGAGATAAAGAGGGAGGGAGAGTTTTAAAACAATAAAGAGAATAAATAAAGGGACCCTTCACACTGAGGAAAATGTATCTCTTAATATTCATTAGCGCTGAACAGTGGGGAGTCTCTCCCTTTCTCTCTCAGACAGGCTCTCTCTCTCTCTCTCTCACTCGTTCTGTCTCTCTGACACGGATACAGGGCTGAGATATTCAGTGGATGATGTAGGCCTCTCTCAAGGGGTTTGCGTATCCAAACTTTTTCCAGAGCAGAGTCCCCCCTCTTCTTTGTCTCAATCACCAGAGACACTGATTCAAATTCTGAATCCGACTGAGACTATATGATGTTATGTCTGTCTCTTATTTTAGTTGATGTCCTGACTGTGTGGTACTGGGTCTGGGTGAAGTGCTGTAGCTGTAACTGCCTGTTGTTATTCTCCAACCTCATCATAAATCTGCCAGAAGACAATGACAACATGGACCCCATAAAACAGACATAGGCCTGCTTTTCCTTCTACTGGGTGCAGCATAGGCACTACACGTCTGTTGTCTTTGTGCAGCAAGCACCACTAGTCCACTGTGCACAATGTGCCCTCTTTACGGTAGCTATGTCTTGGCGTTAGCAATGCCGATGTGCAGAACAATGAGAATGGTAGACTAATAGTCCGGACTATTGTTTATCAGGGAGACTTGACAATCTCCTTTAACTGAGCGAGCGTCTCTTTAACCGCCACAGGGCAGTTTTTGTTGTGACTTTGAACTTTTGTATGAGTTTTTTTCTCTCTGTTTTAGATTCAGATTCAGAGTCTTTAATAGTCACGTGTACAGGGTTGCAGGCGCGGTCGCATGGTATAACGTGAACGTCTTAGGCTTCCAGCTCCAACATTCAGGACTAAGTGAAATAAAAGGCTGAAAATGGTCCTAAAAAAACCACAACAACAAATAGAAGTAGAAATCTGTGTACATCATAACGGCTGTGGCGGTGATGAATAAACACACGACCCTCTCCCCAACCACCTAGCACACGGTGAACAAAAACAGCCCCACTGTCACCATGCTCGAGAAAGAGATTGTTAAGGCTTACTGCCTGTGGGTGAGGAGACAGTGTCAGGAGAGGTGGCGGGGGTTAGTGGCTGTCATGCAACACACCTGTTGGAGGAGCTAATGACAATACCGGGAGAAAGAGGCAAATGAACGACCATATAAATATACATGTGTTATATAGGTAGAGGCGAGGCGGTAACAAGGCAAAACAAAGCCCCCCCGTCATGTTTATCCATCAGGGACGGCCATGGCAGTGGCATCATTGGGTGGTTCATGTTCAGTTCAACTTACGCTTGTTTTGTTTACGTGCTCCTTTATCCTCTTCTATCCTTAAAAAAAAATGTTTTACTTTGAAAGAGACTTTACTTTTTCCTGTCTATAGAGAGAGGCACCTTGTCCTTGGCAAATACGTTTTAATTAGTTTGTTGAAAACTGAGATAAGGAACTATTGAGGCTGCATGGGGGAAAATGTACTTGCTTACTCGCTATGACTGTGATATGTGGTTTTCTCACCCAGCTAAGATGAATGGACTAATTGTAAGTCACTCTGGATAAGAGCAATTGCTAAATGACTCAAATGTAAAATGTAAAATGCATGGCCATGAGGCCAGGTCTGTGTCTCAAATAGTATCCTAGTTCCTATATAGGGCACTACTTTTCACCATGGTGAAAAGTAGGGCCCTATATAGGGAATAGGGTGGCATTTGGGATACAGTACCCATACACACTGCCAGGAAGGCTATGATGTGAAGTCTCTGTAACACAATGGAGAGAGATGGAAGGATAGAAGGAAATGAGCGAGAGAGCAGTAGAAGAAGGGAGAGCGATAGAGAGAGTAGTGGTAGAGAAGGGTCTATTTAAGTTGAGGACAAGGCCTTTGCATCAACCCATCCTTGTGACCGTGGGTCGTGAGTACTAAAAAAAAAACCAAACACATTTCATAAATAACCCTGGCCCTATTAGGCTGAGGCACTGAGAAGTTATTGAACAGTAAAAGACTACCGGGCAACTACACTACTACTCTGTGCAGTGACATAGACACTTTTGGCTAGGCCTATAGTAGTCTACCGCTGTTCTTTGGAGCGACATGGTTTTAGGCCAGGGCTGTAGTCTAGTCGATAGGCCACAAACCACAATGGTAAGCCTGTGAAAAGATCACCATTAGAGCTGGTTGTACAATGACCACAAGAGGTCAGATTAGTCTGAGCTGTGAAACCACTAAGACCGACATGTCTTCCTGGCAACCTTAACCTTAACCTCAGCTGACCGGTCTCTACAGTTGCGAACACAGAGCGGACAGCAGCAGAAAGAGAGAGACAGTACATATACTGTAGCTGCGGATGGTATAGGGTGAAGGAGAAAGAGAGAGACAGTACATATAGCTGCAGATGGTATAGGGTGAAGGAGAAAGAGAGAGACAGCACATATAGCTGCAGATGAAAGAGAGAGACAGCACATATACGTAGCTGCAGATGGTATAGGGTGAAGGAGAAAGAGAGAGAGCACATATAGCTGCAGATGGTATAGGGTGAAGGAGAAAGAGAGAGACAGTACATATTGCTACAGATGGTATAGGGTGAAGGAGAAAGAGAGAGACAGTACATATTGCTACAGATGGTATAGGGTGAAGGAGAAATAGAGAGACAGTACATATTGCTACAGATGGTATAGGGTGAAGGAGAAAGAGAGAGACAGTACATATTGCTATAGATGGTATAAGATGAAGGAGAAAGAGAGAGAGCACATATAGCTGCAGATGGTATAGGGTGAAGGAGAAAGAGAGAGACAGCACATATAGCTGCAGATGGTATAGGATGAAGGAGAAAGAGAGAGACAGTACATATTGCTACAGATGGTATAGGGTGAAGGAGAAATATAGAGACAGCACATATAGCTGCAGATGGTATAGGGTGAAGGAGAAAGAAAGAGACAGTACATATAGCTGCAATTGTATAGGGTGAAGGAGAAAGAGAGAGACAGCACATATAGCTGCAGATGGTATAGGGTGAAGGAGAAATAGAGAGACAGCACATATAGCTGCAGATGGTATAGGGTGAAGGAGAAAGAGAGAGACAGTACATATTGCTACAGATGGTATAGGGTGAAGGAGAAAGAGAGAGACAGTACATATTGCTACAGATGGTATAGGGTGAAGGAGAAATAGAGAGACAGTACATATTGCTACAGATGGTATAGGGTGAAGGAGAAAGAGAGAGACAGTACATATTGCTACAGATGGTATAAGGTGAAGGAGAAAGAGAGAGAGCACATATAGCTGCAGATGGTATAGGGTGAAGGAGAAAGAGAGAGACAGCACATATAGCTGCAGATGGTATAGGCTGAAGGAGAAAAAGAGAGACAGTACATATTGCTACAGATGGTATAGGGTGAAGGAGAAATATAGAGACAGCACATATAGCTGCAGATGGTATAGGGTGAAGGAGAAAGAAAGAGACAGTACATATAGCTGCAATTGTATAGGGTGAAGGAGAAAGAGAGAGAGCACATATAGCTGCAGATGGTATAGGGTGAAGGAGAAAGAGAGAGAGCACATATAGCTGCAGATGGTATAGGGTGAAGGAGAAAGAGAGAGACAGTACATATTGCTACAGATGGTATAGGGTGAAGGAGAAAGCATTTGAGCTTGATGAGAAGAACATAGTACGAACAACTTAATAAACTTAACAACTTAATAAAGTATGTTGTGAGGACTGAGGTTCTGTACATACACTATGTCTATCTCACTGTTGTGCCAACAGCAGTCGCTTGACTATACATTTTGCCGATCACCAGTAATTAATCACCAAAGATGGAAACATCTCACCTCTGCACAGATACATTTCCTGTTGAAGAGGTGTGACCTTTAAAAACACCAGCTCTGCTTTCTTTATTAACACAGAACATATTATCTCTCCCACTTCACTCGTGGTCTGGAGCCCTTTTGAAGGGGGAGGTCCTTTTTTTCAACTGAATTTGAAGTCTTTAACTTTATCTAACTGGCATTCTGAAACGTGTCCTCGGTCTCTATTCCGCCTTGATCATCACATTTGACTTTGCACTCCCCAAGCCCCCACGCCGTAACCATTCGCTCTGTGATACACTTCCACCCACCCCACGCCTCCACCCCCCACCAAATCTGAAACCATCTTCACACCTGCTAATACCACAAGGAGGACGTTAACTAACAGCATAACTGCTCTTTATCCAGCTGAACGCGACCACAAGCACACGCAAAAGCTCCAACTCTGAACACACACGAGAGAGAGAGAGAGAGAGAGAGAGAGAGAGAGAGAGAGAGAGAGAGAGAGAGAGAGAGAGAGAGAGAGAGAGAGAGAGAGAGAGAGAGAGAGAGAGAGAGAGAGAGAGAGAGAGAGAGAGAAGTAGGAAAAGAATGTTACGCAACAAGGTCATAAGCAGAGCAGCCGTCTGTTAGCCAAGAGAGTCTTTCTTGCAGGCAGCAGCCATTAAATAATTCACTGTTACAGGACCTGGCTTTTTGTTCTATTGAGGACAACAGAGCCCTGGCCTACACACACGATTTTAGCCGTGTGTGTGTGTGTGTGTTTCATTCCTGCCACTTCTCCTTGGGCAAGCTTGGATCATGGAGGAACAGAAGGGAACGTTCACAAAGACTGCCTATCCCTTTCCAATCAAAGAACAAACTTTTATGAAAGTTCAAGTATTCCTCTTTCCGTTGTCTTTTTTTCATCCTTTTCCACAAAAAAACACAACCGGCTGTGACTTATTCATACGTCCCAAATGAGGATGAAGGACATATTATTTTAAAGAGACATAGAGAAAGAGATGCCAGTGTCAACTTGAGTCAAATTAAGACACCAGCCCCAAAGGCGTGTAATGGAAGTTGCAACAAGGGCCCTTTCCAAAGTGCACTGGTCGTAAATATGCATATGTAGCTTAAAGGACACATTCACGGGAGCCCAGCCTACATTTAAATGACACCAGCTAGAAACTCTTCGTGTGTGTGTGTGGGGGGGGGGGGGGGGCAATTTCGAAGCATCAGACACCAATCGATAGAAGACCGCGGAATGAAGGATATTCTCTGTACTGCTGGAGGGGACTCTTAAGGAGCTCTGCTCTTTCTGTCCCTCAGACGATTAGGGACCTTCGTCTGTCTGTTGTTAGTTAACTCTACTGTGCATGCTCTTACCTTGCACTTACTCTCATGTTGTTTCATCCATTTTCAATCACTTGCCAAATGAAAGAATGGGGATACCCAGGGAATACAATACCCTGAAAACAAGCAAAGGAACATACCACCGCAATCCACAGTGTCTCTGTTGAGTAGGATTAAGGCCAATCATTTGTCCTGAGCCTGTTCAGGAAAAACTCTGGTCTCATATTACCGACAACTAGGTGCCTGGAGTTTGTCATGCTCGGGTCAAGAGGTCAGGAAAAACCTCCTGGCCAACTCATATCAGTTAAAACCTCCCACGGAGTCCTACTGAAGCCTGTGCTCCCCAGCCAGCAGTAAGTGTAACTTCACATTGCATTAGAGTGGGCAGCGAAGAACCTAGTCGTGACCTCTACACAGAGCAGCATGTTCGGTCGGCTGGTTAATGCTTTAAAGTATACAATATGTGATCCGCACATTTAAATATTTACAGCATGGTCAGCTTATGCTCTAATTGGCAGGGCAAGTGAGTGTAGGCTCCAGTAGCAAGCACACATACACACACGCACACACAATCATTGTGGGTGTTTTGGTTTCACCGTGGCATTGTCTTGAGACTTCCATGGTCATAAAAGCTTTATTAATTTACATTTTTTAAAGGAAAGTTTTTGTCTTACATAATTCAGGCCAAGGGATGGAGGGATGAGAGGAGGAGAGGAAGGGTTACAGGGAGGAGAAAATGGCTTCCATTTGCAAATCTCTAAATCATTTCTGGTTCTCAACGCCCGGGTGCCAAGTCCTGTTCCTCACAATGCCCTCTCTCTCCTTTCCTCTCCCTTCATCCCAGGATTATCTCTGGGTCACTCAGTGCAGCGTTCAGAACCTGATAACCCCCACGTTTACAGGGCCCTGGATGAAGGCTGAGGTGGCCGTGATAAACCTGACAGCCTGTTTTCCTTAATACACCACCTTTTTATCTGCTTGCAGGAACAAATGTGACAATAATGAGAAATAGATGGCGTAACACTCCAGTTTAAGTGGCCTGATATGTAACCTATTGAACTGAAAAGTCTGGCGTACCAACAAGACAGAAAAGCCACACTTTGGGTGCTGTAGCCCGAGAGAAAATTATACTTTTAGTGGATAAAGACTACAAAAACCACATGTGCTCCCTGCTGTAAAGTGCATACCGCAATGCTGTCAGAACAGTTACAAAAGGCTTGTCATACTGTATGCTGCAAGCAGCACAGACCTCAGAGACTGTCGTGGTGTTGTGAGCAGAGTGTCCCTGAGCTGAGACTGTATTACATCAGTCTGTGTGTGTGTGTGTGTGTGTGTGTGTGTGTGTGTGTGTGTGTGTGTGTGTGTGTGTGTGTGTGTGTGTGTGTGTGTGTGTGTGTGTGTGTGTGTGTGTGTGTGTGTGTGTGTGTGTGTGTGTGTGTGTGTGTGTGTGTGTGTGTGTGTGTGTGTGTGTTTATCTGTGTGTCTGTGTGTCTGTGTGTGTGTGTATTACATCAGTGTGTGTGTGTATTACATCAGTGTGCTGTTTCATGTCCGCACACCGCTGTTACTTATACCCCTAAAGGTCAGGCTGTGTGTGTATATGTGTGTACTGGCTCACAATGGCTGATGGAACAAAAGCCTGCACTTTGTTGTACAAGGCTGTCCTGATGGGCAGTCGTAGGGGGGGGCGAGACCGGGAGGGAGTACAGCTAGCTCGGCAATGCAGCTAGCTCTTTTAGGCAGAAATTGACTGGCCATAGGGCTGTTCGGACAAATGCCAAATGGGCTGGTCCATCTTAGGGCTGTGGTGGTCATGAAATGTTGTCAGTCGGCTATTGTCATGCAAATGTCTGCCGGTCTCACGGTAATTGACCATTCGTTAACGTAAACATGTTTTCGCATCGCCGCTGATGCGTGCCTTTGGAGCATCATCTAATAAATCAATTTAATATACAACATCACAATGAATCCATGATTTATTTTAGGCAGGTCTAAACAACCATTATGATATGAAGAAAATGTATTTCAGATGAAAATTATATTATAAAAGTATAGTATATTATATGGCTATGCTCCATGCCATGGGCTGTGGTCTAGTTCATTTAGAAGACTAGATATGCTTATAAGTCCCGTGCCATTATTTTATATTATATGATTTTATAGTGAGAAGAATATAATTGAATTTGAATAAAATAGACAGGATGCGCATATGAAGTGGCTATGTTGACTGTACAAGTTGTTACTTGAAACAGGTCCTAGATTTAGAGTTCCTTGGCAAATGTCATTTTGAATGGTACGAAACATTAGAATGTCTTAATCGAACATATATGGGCTGCATGGTATGAACCCTTTCTAGTGGCAACCATCAGAACTCTGCTTTCACACGGGATTGCACATAGAAATGTCTGGGCTTATAAGAACACTTATTTCACTTCACGCGTCAACCAATGTTTGAGGAGCTTGCAGCCTCTCACTGTCTGTCAGGTGATACTCCTCCCAAACTCTGTATGCCATGGGCTCTCCAACCATGTTCCTGCAGCTACCCAGTACTCTCTATGCCATGGGCTCTCCAACCATGTTCCTGCAGCTACCCAGTACTCTGTATGCCATGGGCTCTCCAACCATGTTCCTGCAGCTACCCAGTACTCTGTATGCCATGGGCTCTCCAACCATGTTCCTGCAGCTACCCAGTAATCTGTATGCCATGGGCTCTCCAACCATGTTCCTGCAGCTACCCAGTACTCTGTATGCCATGGGCTCTCCAACCATGTTCCTGTAGCTACCCAGTAATCTGTATGCCATGGGCTCTCCAACCATGTTCCTGCAGCTACCCAGTACTCTGTATGCCATGGCCTCTCCAACCATGTTCCTGCAGCTACCCAGTACTCTGTATGCCATGGGCTCTCCAAACATGTTCCTGCAGCTACCCAGTACTCTGTATGCCATGGGCTCTCCAACCATTTTCCTGCAGTTACCCAGTACTCTGTATGCCATGGGCTCGCCAACCATGTTCCTGCAGCTACCCAGTACTCTGTATGCCATGGGCTCTCAAACCATTTTCCTGCAGCTACCCAGTACTCTGTATGCCATGGTCTCGCCAACCATGTTCCTGCAGCTACCCAGTACTCTGTATGCCATGGGCTCTCCAACCATGTTTCTGCAGCTACCTAGTACTCTGTATGCCATGGGCTCTCCAACCATGTTCCTGCAGCTACCCAGTACTCTGTATGCCATGGGCTCGCCAACCATGTTCCTGCAGCTACCCAGTACTCTGTATGCCATGGGCTCTCCAACCATGTTTCTGCAGCTACCTAGTACTCTGTATGCCATGGGCTCTCCAACCATGTTCCTGCAGCTACCCAGTACTCTGTATGCCATGGGCTCGCCAACCATGTTCCTGCAGCTACCCAGTACTCTGTATGCCATGGTCTCACCAACCATGTTCCTGCAGCTACCCAGTACTCTGTATGCCATGGTCTCGCCAACCATGTTCCTGCAGCTACCCAGTACTCTGTATGCCATGGGCTCGCCAACCATGTTCCTGCAGCTACCCAGTACTCTGTATGCCATGGTCTCGCCAACCATGTTCCTGCAGCTACCCAGTACTCTGTATGCCATGGGCTCGCCAACCATGTTCCTGCAGCTACCCAGTACTCTGTATGCCATGGGCTCTCCAACCATGTTCCTGCAGCTACCCAGTACTCTGTATGCCATGGGCTCTCCAACCATGTTCCTGCAGCTACCCAGCGCTTCATTTGAGAAATCTGTTCGGGACCATCGATAGTAACGTGTTTTTACAATGAAACATACTCTATATATGCAAACGTACGTGGACATTCCTTGAGTTTTAAAGGCACAACACTGTTTTGATGATAAAGTCTTCGATGTGATTTTTTCCGATTGCATTTGTATTGATGTCAGAGTTGTTAGAGGAACAACAGAGCACTGAGTCCCAGGCCATTAGAGACCTGATGGAGAGTTGGATACTGCCAATGCATTTTACAGAGTGCATAAGAGGAGATTACAGTGACTCAACGGTCACGTGGAATCTGACTGTGATCGTGACTCATGACTGCCGGTGTGGTGGTAATATGTTCACCCCAACAACTCTAGTCCATCTTTAGCCCAGTAGCACTGTCTTCTTGGGGTAAAAAAAAAATGCCCGAACAGATTTCTGTTTCTAGATCTCTGTTTCTTCCCTGCTTCTAGGAATGTGTTTTAAAAAAGTGTTTTTCCCTGCAAAATGGTGCCCGTGTGAAGAGGATCCTTTGTCTCTTCATATTTCACATCATGATAATATTAGTGCAGTGCCTTCAGAAAGTATTCATACCCTTGGACTTTTTCCACATTTTGTTGTTACAGCCTGATTTCAAAATGGATTCCATGGATTATTTTTCTCAACCATCTACACACAATACCCCATGACGACAAAGTGAAAATATGTTTTTATAATTCTTTGCAAAAGTATTTAAAATGAAATATCGAATTTACATACGTCTCCACACACTTGAATGAATCAGTGGAGGCTGGTGGGAGGAGGTATTGGAGGATGGGCTCATTGTAAAAGCTGGAATGGAATTAACTGAACGGTCAAACACATCAAACACATGGAAAACACGTTTGACTCGGTTCCTTTGATTACATCAGAGCCATTACAATGAGCCTGTCCTCCTACAGTTTCTCCCACCAGTCTCCACTGGAGTCAATACATGTTAGAATCACTTTTGGCAGCGATGACAGCAGTGAGTCTTTCTGGGTAAATCTCTAAGAGCTTTGCACACCTGGATTGTACAATATTTGCACATTATTCTTTCAAAAATTCTTCCAAGTTGGTTGTTGATCATTGCTAGACAGCCATTTTCAAGTATTGAAAAACCTCCCTGGCCTTTGAGGTTGAGTCTGTGTTTGAAATTCATTGCTCGACTGAGGGACCTTACAGATAATTCATTATTCTATGTGGGGTACAGATATGAGGCAGTCAATCCAAAATCATGTTAAACACTATTTGTCCATGCAACTTATTATGTGACTCGTTAAGCACATTTTTACTCCTGAACTTATTTAGGCTTGCCATAGCAAAGGGGTTGAATACTTATTATAAACTGGGTGGTTTGAGCCCGGAACTCCTCGTTGCGTCGGGCATAAGAACAGCCCTTACACATGGTATATTGGCCATATCCCACACCCCCTCGGACCATATTGCTTAATTGACTCAAGACATTTCAGCTTTAGATTTTGTATTAATTTGAAAACATTTCTAAAAACATAATTCCATTTTGACATTATGTGGTATTGTGTGTAAGCCAGTGACACAGAATCTCAATTGAATACATTTCAAATTCAGGCTGTAACACAAGAAAATGTGGAAAAAGTAGAGAGATGTGAATAATTGCAACAAATCCAGCAGTGAAACCGAAACCCATTTAATTTCTCCATAAATGTTTGCAGGTGTACAGAGTGTTCTGGAGTCCTTGAACTAGACCTATCTAGCCCCCTCCCCACACACACACTGGTCTCCAATACAGCACCTCGGACCCTAGGCATGTCTGCTGCACACATACTGTTTACATGGGAGAGATAGCAGATATACAGGTGAGGGTGGTGTGTGTGTGCGTGTGTGCGTGCATGCGAGGGTGTCTGTGTGCGTGCGTGCGAGGGTGTCTGTGTGCGTGCGTGCGTGTGAATGGGGGTTCTTTGATGACCTGACGTCAGCCTCCCCCTCCTCTTCCCTCTCTCCCACAGGGGACACATAAGAGATGCAGGGTCAGAGAGGAGGTGAGGGGGGAGGTGGGAGGAGTAGACAGGAGCATAGAGAGAGATAAGGCACTCTCTCATTCATGTATACAGAGCAGGTATGATTGTCAGCCAATTATAGGCGCTGGAGCAGGCATGATTAATCTGCCGAGAGCAAAGGGGGATCCGCCGGACTGGCCTAA